>NC_080715.1:3109572-3184572 GCF_019097595.1 Hemibagrus wyckioides | reverse complement strand
TTACTCATGAGAATAGTCTAAATATATTGGTGGGGAAATGACAAAATGTCCCCAAAATCACACACACACACACACACACACACACAGTGAGAAAGAGAGAGAGTTATTTAACAAAAGCAGCCATGTATTACTGAGGAGAAATGTTTACCTTCAGGAACTCCTCCTTGTGTGTCAGAGTCTTTATCATCTCCTCTTTCTCAGCCAGGAGGATGCTGTGAGCCTCTCGCTCTTGCTCTTTCTCCTAAAACACACACATGGAGCAAAAGAGGTTCACACAGTGCTTAAGGTTCACATCTGCAATGGGCCACTTCTGTGTGTGTCTTTATATCTGTATAATGTTAGAGATCATGATATAAGACATGTCTGAACCATAATGGTTTCATTGCTGAGCCTGTGACAGAGCTGAGAGTTTCATCTCCCATCTAATATCATGACCAGCCGTCACTGCTCTCTCCCCTCTGGCTCCAAGTGCAGGTGAGCTTCAAACTCCAGAGAGCAGGTATTTCCTATTCTGAATATTTCCCTAGGTATGGTACTCCCATTATTCTGAATCAGAGCCTTATCTCACCTACCTTGCTTTTCAGGTCACAGTCTCTGTGTGCCTCACAGAGCAGTTCCTCCAGCTCCTTCACTCTGTCCTGCAGCTGAATCTTGGACACCAACAGTTTCTGAATCACAAAAATAACTCTTTCAAATGGATGCTAGGACAAATTACAGCTTCATATTAAGAAAATATTCATAAACTTCTGTAAAGAGGAGACTAAATGTAGAATGTGTGATTAGTGTAAAGAAACATTGGAGTGTGAATGGTGTAAATATGAGCCTGCAGTTCTGCTGTTAGTAAGAGACTGGAAATGTACACTATAGGGTTAAAGTTAGGAGCAGAACAAACTTACCATCATCTGGTCTTTAACAACCTCTGTGTCAGGACCTAAAATAAAAAATAAAACAGTAGATCATCACACATCATCCTCTATTATTGAAGTGTTGAACTCCACACAAGCGATATTTTCATCACTTCTGATCCGGGTGAAGCTCTACAGCACAACTATTCCCACTTTTTCACGGGTCTCCAGAATAAAAACACTTTACTGATCTTCACTATCTACATGTCTACTGTGGGTTAAGGCTGAAGGACACACTGACAGATTTTATTCTACATTCATGAAGCTAAAATCCTCCATGTAGCTGGACAGAAAGAGAGAGTGATTTCACCCCTCAGGGCATCTTTCAAGCAGCGCGAGCGCCGGACACCATCTGGATAAGGGCTATTAACTTATGAAGAACTGAACAAATCTACTGAATTCATGTTTTTCTAAAGGAGAGAAGTAAACTTAGCACTGCATGGTTACACCAGGACTGAGAAATAGTTGTACCTTCGGTCGTGTCCTCGGGCTCCGCTGTCGTATCTTCGCTCCGTTTAACATAAGTGTAAATGCTGGCTGTCGCGGCTGCAGCTCCGGCCGCTAACAGCAGAGGGCGCAGTGGAAGACCACTAAATGCTCCAAAAAAGTTCATGATCTCTTCACTGTTCAAAGTAACTTTAATAAACACCTTACTCTCACAGCGTCCAGGAGATTTCTGAAAGCTCCGCCTACTTTTTTACGTTTTCAGATCTGTTCGAATTCTGCGCTATGACGTCACCAGCGAGAGCCGTCCAAGCGAGAAAACAAGTGCGGTCACGTGATACAGTAAAAAAAAAATCACCGCGCAACCACCCTGAGTGCTGATTGGTCAGCAGTAACCAGGGGGAAAATCCATCATTTCCTGTACCAAGTGTCCCAAAATCGCTATTAAATTAGTGTTTGTGGTTTGAATGTAAATACATTGGTTAGAAAGCTAATAAAATTCCCTTTAATCTGATATAAATATAAAACACTGCTCTTTGTTAAGTTGACCGTCTGACCGTGTAATGACCAGTGCCATGTGTTTATTGTACAGCATCCTGTGTATGCGCGGATGGATACAGTTTCTATCGGTGCAAACTTTATTTTACATCACCACCCTACTCTGAGAAATTAGTTCCCAAAGTCAGCCCAAAATATTTGCTACAGCCAAAATATATATATATTCTGAAAGTAGAGATTACGACCTTTATATTGTTGTATATTATTTTCAGCTTTGCAGCTCGTATTTACATCTAAATCCACGCTTCCCGATCTTTAGACCCTGCGCGGTGTCCTCGATTAGTGAGAGAGTCGAGACGCCATTTTGTGTAGCTACTTTACCGAGACGCCATTTTGTGTAGCTACTTTACCGAGACAGGAGATAAATCCATTCATTAAATCGGGGAAATGTTTCAGTTATTTAACGAGTGAATACTGCATCAAATTATTTGATAAGAAAATATTTTTGATATATATATATATATATATATGCACACACAATTATTTACCACTGTTTTTCTTAATATGTGTACTGTTTTCATTTTGTTTGTTTAAATGAAATGAATATCATAGGTCACGATTGTAGCAAGTGTAACGGAGGTCAGCGGTAGGAGCTGTGCAGGTAAACTTCACTCCCCTGATCTCAACAGGTGTACTGGCTGACTGAATGATGTTCTAGTGGCTGTAGTACTGGTCCTGACTGATTCACCCGAGTTAAATCATCCGATTCTGCATATTAACTCATGATTCATGAGTCCGAGGTCTAAATTAATAACCCGATTCTTATTTGTCCTATGGCTGTCACCGTGTTCATTAACTGATTCAGCTGATTCTGAGCTGACTCGCGGATCCGGTTCATTGACTGATTCAGCTGATCCTGTGAATATCTTGTATAGAGTGGTTTTATGTTAAAAACAACATCCATTGGAATGCAAAGTTTGAAGGCAATATCTCTTCTAGATCAAAAGCTATAGAAATTTAAAGGCAATTTTTACTGACCCGGATTCACAAACTCATGTTTTGCGTTTCTCAAAGGCATTTACATAGAGCAAAAATTCTCTAAAATGGTATTTTTTTCAGATTTCAAATGCTCATAACGTTTGATCTACATAATAAGAAAAATACTAAGCTGAAAATTTGATGGTGGTTGCTACATCAATATTTCTTATTATATACAGTATATTGAGCTAAATAAATAAATAAAGCAAACGGTAACTGAAATAAATAAAAAGTAATAAAGTAAATAAAAAGTAGATCAACAACAAGATGAAGACTAATAATTACAATTATGACTAACCATAATAATTATAGTTTATTATACTCACTATTATATACACTGTGTGTGATAGAGCTGGGGGATCATAATAATAATAACAACAACAACAATAATAATAATAATAGTTATTATTATTATTATCATTATTATTATTATCATTATTATTATTATTATTATCATTATTATTATTATCATTATTATTATTATCATTATTATTATTATTATGCATACATTTGAGTCAAAATCCAAAGCTAACTCTTATAGTTTAAAGTGAATCTCGGTGCCTGTCCTCAGCATGAGGCCATCATTCTGGAAAGCAGTGTGACAATTACCCAACAAACACAGACACTCATGAATAATAAAATGGCAAATAAGGATTTGTTTAAAAAGATATGTGAAATGAGGAGAAGAGGAAAGGACAGAAATATGGGCTTTCTTTAGCACAGGTCACTACCAGAAACAAAACTATGAGTCTTTGGCCTTCT
Organism: Hemibagrus wyckioides; assembly: GCF_019097595.1. Classification (NCBI taxonomy): domain Eukaryota; kingdom Metazoa; phylum Chordata; class Actinopteri; order Siluriformes; family Bagridae; genus Hemibagrus; species Hemibagrus wyckioides. The sequence goes on along the minus strand of NC_080715.1, from coordinate 3,180,925 downwards.
GTAACATAACCATCACAATCTGACTATTTATCTTTCACTGGAGATTTAAAAATAATGTATTTCCAACATTATTTACATTTACACTTTACTGCATTTGGCAGACGCTCTTATCCAGAGTGACATAGAAAAGTGCTTTGAAGTCTCTATCAATGAACACATCCACACTGGTTAGTTAGGCCATTTCCTTTTCCAGTAGGAATTGGCCCCTGTCCACAGTGCCAAAACTACTCAAAACTGGTTTGCTGACCGTGGTATTACTGTGCTTGACTGGCCAGCCAACTCACCTGACCTGATCCCTATAGGGAATCTGTGGAGTGTTGTGAAGAGGAAGATGAGAGACACCAGACCCCGCAATACAGATGAGCTGAAGGCCGCTAACAAAGCAACCTGGGCCTCGTGCATTAACAGTAATTTGTGCAAAAGGAGCCCCAAACAAATATTAAGTGCATAAATGAACGTACTTTAGTCAGAAGTTTTCTAGTTTTTCTGTATTATGAATCATTTCTTTGATTATCTTATGAAACATTCTAATATTTTGAGGATTATTGATTTTCATTAATTTCCCATAAACACACTCCTAAACCTTGTGAAAAGCCTTCCCAGAAGAGTTGAAGCTGTTATAGCTGCAAAAGGTGGGCCAATGTAGTACCCTCAACGTCTGTGAATGGGGAAAATAATGTTCAATAAAAAGACAGGAACCGGAGCTGCTGTTTCACTGCCCGTGTCTGTATTGACTGAGCACCATGCGGCCCTCCCTCCACAGGTGAATACTCTCAGGGAACAGTAATCAATAACAGAGCAACAGACATAATTAATCATAAATATAAATGAAGATAAAAGAAACAAAGATAACACTTTCAACATTTGAAATATTTTCCATAATATATACATTATATTTAATTCTATGTCCACCACACTCTCCCCTTCAACAAAAATGTCGTCCTGACATTTCTTTTCTAAACAAAACAGTTCCTCAGGTTGAATTGTTCCCACTTATGTATATGCTGTGCAATTACCCAAAGTTCATCAATAAAGACTTTTTGTGTGGTACTAGGTAAGTCCATGTGATAATTTCTGCATTTCGTATGGTGTGGACTGAAACGCTATTGTGTCTGAATGACGGTGTACCCAGGTAATCGTATGTGAATGTCTTTGGTGGCCTCCTTCCTCTCCTAGGCCATCTGTATCCCTGTCCTCCTTCACCGATACCTTCACCCGGAACTGCATGAACATCAGACATACCTCCAGATTCTCCAACTGATTGTTCCTCCTCCATAACATCTACTTCCTGTTGAGGTACCCATTTATCTTGCATTTGGACTTTTGTCCCATAATCATTTACCATCACATCTGAATCAGTTGTTTCTCTTTCCTTTTCAGGTTGTCTGGACTGAACAGCAGGTAGGTTTGTGTTATCTAACTCACTGTTTTGATCTGCAGGTTGCTGAGACTGGGGGACAGGTAAGTAGTAGAATTCAGAATCTTCTTCCTCTTCTTCTGGACTTGACTCATCCCTGTCTACTAGTCTTGGTTCTTTGATGATTTTCTTTGTCCTTGACTCAGTTCTGAGGTCAACCTCCAACAGTAAGTAGTCACCAAGAAGCAAGAGATCAGGATCTCCCTTTCCCTTGTTCTGGTATCACTTCGTAAATTGGACCCTCTTAACACCTCTGGGTGTTAAGTTTTGCACTAGCACATGATCTCCAGGACACAAGATGAAGCTCCTCACCTTCCCATCATAATTCTTCTTATTTCTTTCTGCTCGATTTCTTTGCAGTTGATTTTGAATGTGATATATTCTATATCTAGGCACGTTCTGTCCAGGGCTGACTGCGGCCCTGTCATCATTTGTTTTTGACCTCATCTTATTACCATGATATCCTTTGTTTTGTCCTAGAAATTCTTTCTGTTCTGTTTTGGGAACACGTGCTGAACACAGACACTCATCGTCCTAACCGTTCCACGGAAGACGCCATCACCACAACCCTCCATCTGGCCCTCACACACCTGGACTGCAAAGACTCCTACGTTCGAATGCTGTTCATAGATTTCAGTTCAGCATTCAACACAATCATCCCTCAGCAGCTGATTAAGAAGCTGAGTCTCCTGGGCCTGAACACCTCTCTCTGCAACTGGATCCTGGATTTCCTGACTGGGAGACCTCAGTCAGTCCGGATCGGGAGCAGTATCTCCAGCACCAGCTCCAGTATCTCGATGCACAGCTCCAACCACATCGTCAAGTTCGCTGATGACACGACCGTGGTGGGTCTCATCAGCAAGAACGACGAGTCAGCATACAGAGAGGAGGTGCAACATCTAACAGCCTGGTGCAGAGCCAACAACCTCTCCCTGAACGTCGACAAGACCAAAGAGATGGTTGTTGACTTCAGGAGAGCACAGTGTGACCATTCTCTGCTGTCCATCGATGGCTCCTCTGTGGAGATCGTCAAGAGCATCAAATTCCTTGGTGTCCATCTGGCGGAGAACTTCACCTGGTCACTCAACACCAGCTCCATCACCAAGAAAGCCCAGCAGTGCCTCTACTTCCTGAGGAGGCTGAGTAAAGCCCATCTCCCTCCCCCCATCCTGTCTGTGTTCTACAGAGGGACCATCGAGAGCATCCTGAGCAGCTGCATCACTGCCTGGTTTGGGAACTGCACCGTCTCAGATCGCAAGACCCTTCAGCGGATAGTGAAGACAGCTGAGAAGATCATCGGAGTCTCTCTCCCCTCTATCACAGACATTTACACCGCACGCTGCATCCGCAAAGCCAACAGTATTGTGGCTGACCCCACACACCCCTCACACACACTCTTCACCCTCCTGCCATCTGGAAAGAGGTACCGGAGCATTCGGGCCCTCACAACCAGACTGTAACAGTTTCTTTCCTCAAGCCATTAGGCTCCTCAACACCCAGGACTGAACTGTTCTACACTCTCACACACACTCTCACTCAGGACTGAACTGTATACTAACTCTCTGTCTCTCACACACTGATACACACACTCTCTCTTGACTGTGTAGACACGCACACACACACATAATTTATATTGTTCATTACTTACTGCACTACCTCTACCTGTCATCCGCTGCTATAGTTATACTTATGTTTATCCTATTTGCACTACCTCAACTGCTGCTGTGTATTTTTGCACAATATTTTTGCACAATACTTTATTTCTACATCATTTCACTTTATCTATTTTATTTCACTTACATTCCAGTACACGTTCTTTTATTTCCTTTCAGCGCTAAGTGTCCTGTGTTCTTTTGTGTTGTCTTTATTGTATTTATTGTCTTTTTTGCACTGTCTTGTCTATGCTCTGTTTGCACCTAGCTGCACACTGTGCACTTTACGTGGCTAAGACAAACTTCTGTCCTAGCTCTGTGGTGGTGTTTGTTGTTTTGTATTGTACTAGTAGTTGTATGTTTATGTAGCACCAGGTCCTGGAGAAACGTTGTTTCATTTCACTATGTACTGCACCAGCTGTATGTGGTTGAAATGACAATAAAAGCTTCTTGAATCTTGAATCTTGACTCAGTGACAGTTCCTTCTTCCGTATCTTAGATAGGCCTTTTCATAATAAACTAACAAAACTGCCAGTGAACACGTCAACCACCACGTCTGTTTCTGCCGACGTCTTTTGTTTAGCTATAGATAATAATAAAGATTATAACTTTCTTCTGTATAAATACTCCCTGTTTATCTCATTAAATTTCAAAGAGTTCTGCTATTCAATCACTGTCTCTGCGTGGTTCTGTAGCATCTCTTCCCTAAATTCAGCTCTAGAGGCAGCGGCAGCAGCGTGACTCAGGATTTTCTCTGAGTGAGTTTGAAAATTCTAACAGAATGCTTCCTGCATTTCTTCCTTCCATTTCCTAACATCTCTTTGTGGTCAGTAGTTCATGATTCAAGGGTCAAGCCAAACAATAGATCCACAGGTAGTCTTGGAGACCTTCCGAACAGAAGATAAAATGGCGAAAATCCTGTGACTTTAGACTTAAAATGTATATTATTGTAGTTTACCTAGCTGAGAACTTTTAGTCAGAGAGCTATTATAACAGCAGATATTTTTAGAATGCTGCAGGAATGGTATTTCACATGGACTCATCCCCATTTAAAATGTATCCCCAAAAGTCCCTCGACTTCTCAGCCCAGAAAGTGTTTCAAAAGAATAATGTCTGAGGTCATGGTAATATTTTCTGCACCAGGCCACCACTTGAGGCTCTCTCTCTCTCTCTCTCTCACACACACACACACCTAGACAGGTGATTCAGTCTCTATTCATTGAAGATTTGACCTATGATGATGATTCTTTTGGCTTCTACATGATCCAATGATCCACTGCCTTTTTTTTTTTATTAAAACAGGCAAAGTGTGTGTGTGTGTGTGTGTGTGTGTGAGAGTCCCTGATGATTTTGTGTCTAGGAGGAGGAAGAAGAAGAAGAAGAAGAAGAAGAAGAAGAAGAAGAAGAAGAAGAAATAATAATAGTGTCATGAACAGCTGGACAGTTCCCTGCCACGCCCGGAGAGGGCCCTGACAGGTGAACCTTGGAAGCCTGCTTCTTTGTTTGTATTTTGTGCCATGCCTTTCCCATTGTTCTCCTACTCTGTTGTGTCACCTGTTCCCAATTAACCTTAATGTGTAGCCCTATAAATAGGGATCCTTGCGTACCTGGCATTGTTGAATGTTCCATGTTCTGGTTAAAGTCATGGTGGAATTTATGTTAGAGGTTTTGTTTGTTTTAGTTTAGTTAGTGTTGTGTTAGTCTAGTGATTAGGTTCATCTTCCTCATGTTTGTCTGTCTACGTCAATAAAGCAGTGCCTCGTGGTATCCTGCGTATGGGTCTGTCTCTATGGCGTGCCGGTGCACGCACCACCACGGAAGTCTGGGTTCAAGCCCCGCACAGGGTGGGGGTGTCTGGATGTGACAAATAGTAACAAAAATATCAAAAGAATGAACTTTATCTCATTGTGAAGAACTGAAAGTTGGCAAGAACCAGCAGAACACTATAGTGTACATTTTACAGATACTACATTATTCAGACTGTTTAGCTATTGATACAGAAACAGAAAGAAATTCTTACACAGAGTTTATAATCAATTCCAATGTGAATGACAAAAGTCATTTAACCCTTGTATGGTGTTTTCATTTTTTATCAAATGATTTGCCTTGGGTCATTTTCTGTGAAGATCATATATCAGAACACATTTTCAATGACCACACACTGTACATCCCCCTACACATTTATATTACATACAGGATGTTTGGGCAGAGGCTAATACAAATGTGGAACTTGTAGGTCCTGTTTACCTACACTGTCCTCCTCCTGCCTGGGCCTGCTGTTTCTGTGTGTGTGTGAGAGAGAGAGTCATCAGGACAGTCACCATTGATGAGCAGCTGATGCCATTTAGGGGCCGTTGCACCTTTAGGCAGTATATACCATCTAAACTTGCAAAATATGGTATAAAGATCTGGGCTGCCTGTGATGCCACTTCCTCATATGATTGGAACTTACAAGTCTACACAGGGAAACCTGATGGAGGAGCCCCTAGGACAGTTGTCCTGAACATGACTCAGTGGACACATGCGACAATTTTTTTTAACCTCACACAAACTGGGACAGGAACTCCTAAAGAGGAAGCTGACCATGGTGGGAATGCTATGAAAAAACAAGTCTGAGCTCCCACCCCAACTGCTGACTACAAAGAACAGGCCTGTCAACTTTTCCAAGTTTGTGTACATGGCTGACACATCTCTGGTATCCTATTGGCCAAAGAAAGGCAAGAATGTGGTACTTATGAGTATGCTGCACAGGGATGGGATAATCTGTGGCCAGGAGCATCAAAAACCAGAGATCATGATGGATTATAATACCACAAAAAGAAAGGTGGACAACATGGACAAGCTGGTGACTGCCTACAGCTGCAAAAGGAGGACCCTACATTGGTCAATTGTGATATTCTTTGACATATTGGACATCTCAGCGTATAACGCCTTTGTCATTGATGGCACTGAACCCAGAGTGGAACAGAGGGAAGCTCCAGAGGAGACAACTCTTTCTTGAGGAACTGGGAAAGGCAGTGGTGAGACCTCAAATCCACATGAGAAGACAACATGTTCCAAGAACCCCAGCCTCAGCAGCCATCATGAGAAGGATTCACGAGGAGAATGCTGGTGCCCCATCAAACCGACCTACAGAACCACAATTTGCATTGCCTGAAGTAAGTGTGTGATGCTGCTGACACTCATGCCTTGCGAGAGTGAGGTGTAAATGTTAGGTGTTAAGTAAAATTGCTGATCTTCTCAGTATTCTAGGTTGCAGCCATCAAACAACAAAAAGAAGCGCTGTGAAGTGTGTTGACCCAAGATGAACAGAAAAACACAATATGCATGCATCAAGTGCAAGAAGTACTGTATGTGAATAAAACCTTAATTAAATCTATCGGATAAAGTGATCATGTCTTTTCAGAAGACTGTGATTAAACTTCTTGATTTTGGGGAAATAGACTTTCAGCAGAAGGACTGAAATCTCAGATTTCATTAAAATGTCTTCATTTGTGTTCTGAAAATAAATAAATTTCTTAAGGGTTTGGAGCGACATGCAAGTGAGATGATGACAGAATTTTCATTTTTGGGAGAAATATCACTTTGACTTTTGACTGTTTATTTCTTTTTCCCCAAGTATTATGTACCATTGGTTATATAAAACCAGATGCTGGTAAAGTATTATACTTGAGATTTACTGTTAATGTTGATCAACATTTTACCAAACCCCGAAAATTTTGATTGAATGTGTCAGATAATAAAGATGACAATAAAGTATTTGATATACAGAACCTTTACAGCATTTTGATTTCTGATTTTTAAAATTTCACCTTTTTCATCTTTTTTCTTTATAGACTCTTACATTTAGACATTTACCAAAGTAAAATCCTGATGTTGCTTTTATCACTTAAAAAAAAATGTTTGGGATAGCACCAGAATGTAAAAATCACAGGTAAATTAAAAATAAGAATTAAGCACAAAACTGTTTGAATATAAATAATTATACTGTCCAGTTGAGATGCCTCAAAACACATATACACACACACACACACCCCCATGTGGGGCCAGTCCAGTACCCACTGATAAACCTATAATGGGCCCTTGTATATACCACACGGGCTTCACAAAGTGGGACCAATATGGGCCTCATGTAGGTTGCCCAGTTGGGCCCCACATTTGCCCCAGTCAGAATATATGTGGGATTCATATGGGCTAATTTAGATGGGGCCCACGTGGAACCTGCGGACAAACCCATCTGGGTTTCGAGCCCATATGGGGCCCACATTGCAAACCTTGCAATGTTTGCTGCGTTGATTATGTTATTACACAATCATTCGCGAGAACTCCAGTCATTATGACCCTAATGGCGAGGCATATACAACTGCTTGCCGATGCCCGTTAAAAATTAAGTATCAAAATTCAGGTTGAAAAAAATTCAGGTATTAATATTCAGGTTGACAAAATACAAGCCTTCAAATTTAGGTTGACAAATTCAGGATGATAAAATTCAGGTCTTAACATCTGGGCTATTACAGGAAGAACAATGGATTGCTGATGTCTCGGGCCCGTGTCGCAGTGCACTTTAAAGTGTGCATCCTGCTCCCTGTGCAGTTTACTTTGCAGGGAATCACTTGGCAATTGGAACAAGGCTCTTGTAATGTCAGGCATGCATTTCCGGGTTCCGTGTGGCCACTTCCGGTTCCGGGACGCAACTTCCGGTTTCGCGATCTCATTTCCGGTTTCCGCCATTTTATGCTCCTCTGCCCTATATAAGCTAGCGAGCAGTCCATGCTCCTTGCCAGATGGTCCCTTCAGTCAGCCTTGAGCTCCTGAGACGGCATCCTGCCCTTTTCTTCTGTTCCTGTCTGCCTGGTAATGTCTCTGCCTGTACTACGTTTAACCTGTTCTCTGGATTTGGATTATTGGACTGTATGCTGTTAATGTCCCTGCCTGTCCTACGTTTTACCTGTCCTCTGGATTTGGATTATTGGACTGTATGCTGTTAATGTCTCTGCCTGTCCTATGTTTTACCTGTCCTCTGGATTTGGATTATTGGACTGTATGCTGTTAATGTCTCTGCCTGTCCTACGTTTAACCTGTTCTCTGGATTTGGATTATTGGACTGTATGCTGTTAATGTCTCTGCCTGTCCTACGTTTTACCTGTCCTCTGGATTTGGATTATTGGACTGTATGCTGTTAATGTCTCTGCCTGTCCTATGTTTTACCTGTCCTCTGGATTTGGATTATTGGACTGAATGCTGTTAATGTCTCTGCCTGTCCTACGTTTTACCTGTTCTCTGGATTTGGATTATTGGACTGTATGCTGCTTATGACTCTGCCAGTCCTACGTTTAACCTGTTCTCTATTGAAGTTGACTGAGAACTCTGCCATTCTTTGTGCCGTTTTTAATAAAGACTCTAAGTTTGAACTCGGACTGTGTTCTGCATTTGGGTCCTCACCTGTCATCCCTGACAGTACCATCTGGCCAACATGGACCCAGCAGAGCCACAGAACATGCAAGCCCTTCTAAGCTCCTTAGCTGAGACCTCCACCTCTCACGAACGTCGTCTCCAGGATCTCGCCTCGGCTACACACGAACTGATCTGTCGCATGAATCAGCTTTCAGTCACTCCACCCTCTTCAGCTCCCTCGGCGACAACGACACCCACGAGTTCACCAGATCATCTTCGAGAGCCACATCTGCCTCACCCCGAACGCTTCTCCGGTGAACCAGGACTATGCCGTGCATTTCTGATGCAATGCTCAGTGATCTTTGAACTTCAACCCTCTTCCTTCCCATCAGACCGCTCCAAGGTAGCATATGTCATCTCCCTGTTGTCAGGCAAGGCCAAGCTCTGGGCAACCGCCGAGTGGGAACGTCAGTCTGTACTCTGCTCCTCCTTTGAGTCTTTTTCCAATGAACTCCGCAAGGTCTTTGACACCTCTGCTCCCCAGCAGGATGCAGCACGCTCCCTCTTTGAAGCCTCACAAGGGAGCCTAACCGTGGCGGAATATGCGGTGGATTTTCGCACTTTTGCCATCGACAGCGGGTGGAATGCCACCGCACTCTACGATGCCTTCTATCGGGGGCTGGTTTCTGAAGTTAAGGATGAGCTCGCTGCCCGGGAGCTACCAGCCGACCTCGACGGCTTGATCGCCCTGGCTACCCGCATCGATCGACGCATTCGGGAACGCCAAACTGAGAGGTCAGCCCGACGTCTTGGTCAACCCAACTACCGACCCACTGTCTCTCGCCCCCTGCCTTCTCCTACCCTCCCTGTCTCTGCATCCAGGAGCCTTCCTCTCTCCCATGCCATGGAGATCGGTCGTCGTCACTTATCCCCTGCCGAGAAGGACAGGCGTCGGGCCTCAGGACTATGCCTGTACTGTGGAGAGGCTGGACATTTTGCCGCTTCCTGTCCAGCAAAAGGCCGGGCTCGTCGCTGAAAGAGGGGCCAGCGGCGAGCCTACGACCATCAGTCCCTTCCAAGCCACTGCTCAAGATCCACATCTCAGTTGACCAGCGAGGCTACGACCTATCTGCCTTTGTGGACTCCGGAGCCGACTCTGAATTTATGGATCAAAACCTGGCTAAACAACTAGGCCTTGAGACGGTGCCTCTGTTCTCGCCCCTCCAAGTTCGGGCCTTAGACGGCCACGTCCTCCATCATGCCTCCCAACGCACTAAGCCCTTGCTTGTCACCATCTCTGAACATCACCAAGAGTGGTTGTCCTTTCTTCTGATCCCTTCACCATTTGCTCCTGTTATGTTGGGTTTTCCATGGCTCCGGAAGCACAATCCTCACGTGGACTGGACCAGCGGCCGTATTCTGGATTGGGGCACCTACTGCCTAGCCCATTGCCTAGGATCTGTACCTCCGACCAAGGTGTCTGACATGGACGAACCACCCCCTGACCTCAGCTTAGTACCCTCCGATTATCATGACCTGGGGATGGCATTCAGCAAGGTCAGAGCCTCCTCTTTACCCCCTCATCGTCCATATGACTGCGCTATTGACCTCCTGCCTGGCACTACCCCTCCCCGGGGCCGGCTCTACCAGCTTTCGGGACCCGAAAGAGAGGCTATGACCCAATATATTCAAGATTCCCTCGCGGCCGGGATCATTCGTCCGTCTTCCTCACCTGCTGGGGCTGGGTTCTTCTTTGTAGGGAAGAAGGATGGGTCCTTGCGTCCATGCATCGACTACCGTGGGCTTAATGCCATTACTACCAAGAACCGTTACCCATTACCCCTCATGTCAACTGCCTTCGAACTCCTCCAGGGAGCCACTGTCTTCACCAAACTCGATCTCCGCAACGCCTATCATCTGGTGCGTATTCGAGAGGGTGACGAATGGAAGACTGCTTTCAACACCCCAACAGGCCATTATGAATATCTGGTTATGCCGTTCGGGCTCACGAATGCCCCTGCTGTTTTTCAAGCCCTGGTCAACGACATCCTCCGGGACTTCCTAAACCAGTTTGTCTTTGTGTACTTGGATGACATCCTCATCTTCTCCCACTCCCTGGAGGAGCATGTTCACCATGTCCGGTCGGTGCTCCGTCGCCTGCTTCAGAACCGTCTGTATGTGAAAGCCGAGAAGTGTGAATTCCACACCTCCAGCACCACGTTTTTGGGTTTCATACTCTCGGCCGGTAGCATACAGATGGATCCCAGGCGGGTGGAGGCTGTGAGGGACTGGCAGCGCCCTGAAAGCCGTAAGCAGCTCCAGCGTTTCCTAGGGTTCGCTAATTTCTACCGGAAGTTCATCAGAGGTTACAGTGCCGTTGCGGCACCCCTGCACCGACTCACTTCCTCGCTACACCCCTTCTCATGGACTCCAGAGGCTGAGCTAGCCTTTGCCCAACTCAAGAAGCTCTTCACTACTGCTCCCGTCCTGATTCTTCCGGATCCATCGCGCCAGTTTGTGGTGGAGGTGGATGCATCTGACTGTGGGGTGGGGGCCGTCCTGTCTCAAAGGGCTTCTAAGGACAACCGACTCCACCCCTGTGCCTTTTTCTCTCACCGCCTTTCCCCAGCTGAACAGAAATACGCCATCGGTGAACGGGAGCTTCTGGCTGTGAAACTGGCCCTGGAGGAGTGGCGCCACTGGTTGGAGGGCACTGAGCAGCCTTTCATTGTATGGACTGACCACAGAAATCTTGAATACCTTCAGACAGCCAAAAGACTCAATCCTCGACAGGCTCGTTGGGGGCTGTTTTTTGGGCGTTTTAACTTCACCCTCTCATTCCGCCCTGGTTCTAAGAATGGTAAACCGGACGCCCTTTCACGACTATTCACCCCCGATGAGGATGACCCAGCTCCCGAACACATCCTCCCTTCGTCGGTAACCATCCGTACTCTTCATCTGGGGATCGAAAGGAAAGTGCAGCAGGCCATCGCAGGGATACAGATTCCAGGCAACTGCCCCAGGAACAGACTCTTTGTCCCTGATCACCTTAGGTCTCAGGTCATCCAGTGGTGTCACAGCAACCGCCTTTTTTGTCATCCCGGGGTTTCCCGTACCTTGTCTACTCTCCGACAGCGTTTCTGGTGGCCATCACTCAAGCACGATGTCCAGAGATTTGTGGCAGCCTGTCCCACCTGTGCTCAGCAGAAATCGTCCAGGACCCCACAGGCCGGGCTCCTGCGCCCCCTTCCGACCCCCAGACGACCTTGGTCCCACATCTCCCTGGACTTTGTCAGCGGACTACCTCCTTCGGCCGGCCACACTACCATCCTCACGGTGGTGGACCGATTCTCGAAGATGGTCCATTTCGTGCCCTTGGCCAAGCTTCCCTCCGCCAAGGAGACTGCCCAGATGCTACTACTTCATGTCTTCCGCCTACACGGATTACCTCGCAATATTGTGTCTGACCGGGGGCCTCAGTTCACCTCGAGATTCTGGAAGGAGTTCTGTCACCTCCTGGGTACCTCCATTAGCCTTTCATCTGGCTTCCACCCGCAGACCAACGGCCAGACGGAGCGATTGAACCAAGAGTTGGAGACTGGACTCAGAATCCTCTGTTCTGAAGACCCTACATCCTGGTCATCCAACCTCATTTGGGTCGAATATGCCCACAACTCTCTTCCCTCGGCTGCCACAGGCCTCTCTCCTTTCCAGGCCGCTTACGGCTATCAACCACCTCTGTTCTCTTCCCAAGAATTAGAGGCCTCGGTTCCCTCTGCCCTTGCCCTGGTTAAACGGTGTCGTCGGGTCTGGAGGAGGACCCGCTTAGTGCTTCTCCGCTCATCCAAAAGCTATGCTCGATAGGCTAATCGTAAGCGCCACCCGGCACCCCCTTACCATGTTGGTCAACGTGTTTGGCTGTCCACTCGGGATCTGCCCCTGAAAATCGCCTGTCGGAAGCTCGCTCCTCGCTTTGTTGGTCCGTTCCCAATCTCTAAAGTGCTCAATCCAGTGTCCGTCCGACTCAGGCTGCCCCAGGCCCTTCGCATCCACCCTACGTTCCACGTCTCCAGACTCAAGCCTGTCCAAGCCTGTTCGCTGGTTCCCTCCACCAGACCCCCTCCTCCCGCCCGGGTCATTGATGGAGGCCCCGTTTATACGGTTCGCCGCCTTCTACGCTCCAGACGTCGGGGTAGAGGTCTCCAGTATCTTGTCGACTGGGAGGGCTACGGCCCTGAAGAACGCTCCTGGGTGCCCGCTCGTCACATCCTTGATCCCGACCTTGTTTCCCGGTTCCACCGCGAGCACCCTGATCAACCAGGAGGGGCGTCGTGAGAGGGAGGGGTACTGTCAGGCATGCATTTCCGGGTTCCGTGTGGCCACTTCCGGTTCCGGGACGCAACTTCCGGTTTCGCGATCTCATTTCCGGTTTCCGCCATTTTATGCTCCTCTGCCCTATATAAGCTAGCGAGCAGTCCATGCTCCTTGCCAGATGGTCCCTTCAGTCAGCCTTGAGCTCCTGAGACGGCATCCTGCCCTTTTCTTCTGTTCCTGTCTGCCTGGTAATGTCTCTGCCTGTACTACGTTTAACCTGTTCTCTGGATTTGGATTATTGGACTGTATGCTGTTAATGTCCCTGCCTGTCCTACGTTTTACCTGTTCTCTGGATTTGGATTATTGGACTGTATGCTGCTTATGACTCTGCCAGTCCTACGTTTAACCTGTTCTCTATTGAAGTTGACTGAGAACTCTGCCATTCTTTGTGCCGTTTTTAATAAAGACTCTAAGTTTGAACTCGGACTGTGTTCTGCATTTGGGTCCTCACCTGTCATCCCTGACATGTAATTAACCTGCAGCGGAGAAACGGCTCTGAGGAACATTGCACAAGGGTTGCGGGCTGTGAAGACAATGGACCAAGGGCCATTGCTTTGGCTGTTCTGTCAGTTGAAAAAGGAATTCTCAGTACTATAAATACTACTGTGGTAATTGGCCGTTTTGCTCAAGTCCAGTCACGGAGATACTCTCTGATGATTCCACCCTCAAAGAAATAGGATAGAAAAGTCACCAAGAGCATGAAGTAGACAAGATATAAGCAGCAAGACAGATGAGAGAGGAGAGAAGAGAGGCTGAAAAAAAAAGAAACAAAGACTAATACATCCAGTAGTGCAGCATAAATGAGGAATGAAATAAGAGGTTGAAGTATAATATAGATTATTGTAAAATAATAAAAAAAGGACCTACCTGACACTGCTTCACACACAAGCTGTAAAAGAGATATTACATGGTATACCTGTGAGAGAGAGAAAATGTAATGAATTAAATGAGCTCCGTTTTAGTAGCAAGACTCCAAAATTATGGGAGGAGTCAGAAAAAAGACTGAATGAAATTTTCTAAAGTTGCGTACTGTTTGTGTCTATTATTAAACCATATTACATAAAAATGCCCTTACAAATCATGTTATTCTTGTTTAACCTCTCTCCCTAATTATCCCCTGATGTTTCACACTCAGTCCCTGATGTTTTCAAATCCTAGAAACACCCCTGCAATTGACCAAGGGGTAAGTTAAATTAGTTTTATCTAGTATCCAGGATTATTAATTGACAGGACAGTAGGAGTCATTTTAGTGTACTGTTAATTTTTTTTTGTCTTTTTTGTGTCTTCGGCACAATGGTAGTCAATAAGTGCAGTTACGTTCTTTTTTTAGGCTGATATTAGATTAAAATAACTCGTAGTACCCTGTTAGTTAATAACACTAACTTACCCCCTGGTCCATTGTCTTCACAGCCCGCAATTCCTTTGCAATCTTCCTCAGAACCGTTTCTCCGCTGCAGATTCATTACAAGAGCTGCGTTCCAATCGGCAAGTGATTCCCCTCCAAGTAAACTGCACAGGGAGCAGGATGCACACTTTAAAGTGCACAGCAACATGGGCCCAGAAATCTGCAATCCATTGCTCTTCCTGTAATAGCCCGGATGTTAAAGCCTGAATTTTTTCGACCTGAATTTGTCAACCTGAATTTAAAGGCTTGTATTTTGTCGACCTGAATATTAATGCCTGAATTTTTTCAACCTGAATTTGAGGTTGAAAAATAATGAAAGTTGTATTTTTTTGGAAATGCTGTAAGGATTTTTTTCATTCAGATCAAATTGCAAAACAGAAAATTTCAAACTTCTTTTTTGTGACAAGTTTTTATTCAGGTCATGTGATTCAATATGCTATTTTATTTCTGGAATTTTGGCACTATTATACTTCCATACCCACAGCATAATCCACCAGACTTTACATTTTGCACAGTGCAGTCAGGTAAATACCCTTCTCCTGGCAACCGCCAAACCCAGACTCATCCATCAGATTGCCAGACAGAGAAGCGTGATTACTTACTCCAGAGAACACGTGTCCACTGCTCTAGAGTCCAATGGTGGCTTAACACCACTGCATCCAACACTTTGCATTGTACTTTCTGATATATGTCTTCAGGACTAGAAATAATAAGTAGGCCTCAAGGAGTGGCCACCACAGTACAGCAGAATAACAAAATGAAAAACTGGTACCAAGTGGAGAGGGCTGCCCCTCAAGTTTCCCTTATTGTTGAAAACAGGTTTGAACCTAAGTTTCAGCTCTAATGATTTTGAAGGCAGAACAGGTAAGAGAATAGATGCCCACAGAGAACCTGAGAGAGGATTTAAACACTCTCTGTAGAATTGGTCAGGTTGTTAAACAGACGCTGGTTAATTGTGTTCATGTGATCCTTCACCCACTCGACACTGGGATCTGCACACAGCTGATGACCGTTCTTCAGGGTAAAGCTGCAGAGGAGAGAGAAGATTTACATCAGTGTGAAACTGCAATAAAATCAGAAAATCAGACACTCTGACACGCCCCAAACCTCCAAGATAATATAAAGTTAGATTCTGTTACACACAACCATAAAGAAACCATAGACAAGAAAATACTAACTTTTTTATTTATTAAAAATAATTAGAAAAAAATTAAGAAACTTACATGACTCCAGGTTTTTCACACTGAATATCTGTTTTTTCATACGCTGTAATGACTCTTACAGGGATTGTTTTTTTCTGAAATCTGAAACAGCACTGATCTGGTCCTTTTGCATCTGTGTGAAAACATTTCTGCATTTAGTTCTGTGATTAAATGTTCAATAAGAAAATATTTGACACTTCTAGTATCAGATGCAGACTGTTGTAGCTATTAAACTGTATTATGTCACAGTTGAATTCTGGACTCTGATTGGTCAGAAGGTGTTGATTAGTTTTCTATAACAGCAGCTCTGACAGTAGTGCAGGTTTATATTAATGCACTGATTCTCATTGTTTCCATAGAAACAGTCATAATAATAATAATAATAATAATAAAATTAAATAAGTGCAGCTTTCTTGGAGTTAACATTAATTCTGTGGAGTTCAAACTCAGATCTCAGATCAGATCACACATCATCCAATACACAGAGATAATAATAATAATAATAATAATAATAATAATAATAATAATAATAAAAATTAAATGTGCCTAATTATTCACACAATGAGAACATTATTGTTTTTGTAGCTTTGAAAAGAAGTATAAAAATAGTCACAATAACTAAAACATTTAATAATGATTATTATCAATATCATTTAATAAAGAAAATGTATTTTATTGTATATAATAATAAATAATACGTTTTCCACGTGACTAAAACGATGCCATTTTCTAACTTCATGACATTATAAAATGTGACATCCAAATATCTGACATCATGTGAATGATATGAGATCAAATATGAAGAAAAGGGGGTGTGTGTGTGTGTGTGTGTGTGTGTGTGTGTGATGTGAGTATACAATGTCATGTAGTAAGGTCATTAGATTTTGACGTGGAGTGTAGGAGCTTCATAGTAAAGGAAATGAAAGAGAAGAGTGGGGGAGGGGTGGACAGGAAGTCAGTTAGGTCATGGTTTAATTTGTTAAAGCTGCTTGTGTCTAATGGAGAGTACAGGCTATAGCCATCAGGTTCGATCCCACAGAAGATCTACTGCAACACAAACTGCTGAATAAGTAACTGGTGTTTCTGATAGAAAGGATTCAGATCACACAGAGCAGCACAGCTCGCTGCATATGGAGCTGCAGAGTGTCAGAGTGACCATGCTAACTCCTGGACATCAACCAAAGACAAACAATGGATATCAGGAAGTGTGTATGATGTATAATGTTTTCTATTACATCATGTGGACCACTGGTTAATTTCCAGCATCATGTATGACAGTATAGATTGTGTGCAGAGTAGCTAGTTACTGTATGACCGCATAACTAAAACGTTGAGCCAGAAGGTAACACAGACTCAATGCCATCCTGAAGTTAGGGCATCCTGGGATATTTCCTAATGAGAGTGGCCTCTTCTAGGAGGAAAATTAAAACAGCCACATTGTAAGGAAAGGAAACACTGTTGACTTGGCCTCCAAATTCCCCGTGATGCTCCATGTGTAAATGATCTCACTGTAAAATGGTGAGGATTTGCAAGTTGTTTGAAGATGGCCTGATAACCCTTATAACTCAATGAGTCAAGTCAGGAGTCAAGAGTCAAAAAGCTTTTATTGTCATTTCAACCATATACAGTTGGTGCCGTACAGAGTCAAAGGAAGAAATTCTTTCTTTTAATCCCAGATTTGTTGTTATTCCATCCTCACCAACATCTGTTGGGTCGTGACGTTTTGGCTAAACAGTTAAACTGTTGTTCATCTTGTCAAGTAGGACGTCTTTTTCTCATTACTTCAACTAATCTCTGTTTTTCTTCTGTTATGTGTACATCTGACACGACTGAGAACTGTGACAACCTGAAAATACCCATCAAACCTTCCAAATGGTGGGTCACACACTCCAACCAGACTGCTAATCGTGTAGGCTAAGCTTATTAGCTGATGTAACAGGTAGACTACCAGACAAATTATAAATGAATAAATAGGCCTAAATGAACCCTCAAAAACTCACTAGTAATACACCATCTATTCTACCACATCCCAGACAAATATAAAATTGGCTTACACTTTAAAAAAGGGACAACAAGAGATACACAACATTGAATTGCACAGCACTTACATATTGTTGCTCGTTTGTTGGTTTGATTTTAACTATTGTAATTGCTTTGGATGAAAGTGTGTTTGCCAAATGATGAAGTTAATGTCATGTAAATGTAATTCTAGCCAACCTGCTATTTGTGAACATTAATTTAAAAACTTTTACCATTTAACACCTTTTTGAACATAATTTCCAAAATAAGTCCTAAAAAATCTCATTATTGCAACACTGTGAAAACATCAACACTGATAGAAAAGCAAATACATTTTCACAGTTTTACAAATGGATTATTAATAGTCATGCACAGTTACGTGAAGTTCTGAAATAATATTTATTTTTAATTTAACAGTTTTTTAAATTTTGACTGATTTCTCTCATTACTGCAACACAGTACACAATTTACAACCATATTTTTAAATATATATTTTGAAGAAACCTGACATTTTTTCAAAATGACGTGACCAACCTGAGAGAACATCATTTTAAGATTCTGCACATGCATTTAAAATCAAAGTGCTATATTTCTATTTAAATTAACATCTAATAAACATCGGTTTCGGGAATGAGGTTAATTATTTCGGTGATGATAAGTATACTAGTCTGAGATTTATACTGAGACTTGTATACTAGTCTGAGATAATGCAGAAAGAAACAGATAATATTTGCACAATCATGCGTTCAAGTTCAAAACGTTTTATTGTCCAGTGCTTCGAAAATACAAAAGCCAAAAAAAAAAAATTAAGAAAAACATTAAAACAGGAATAAACAGGACAAACATTTACCTAAAAACCATGAACCATTTTACTATGGCACTAAAAAATAACTGACCACTGTCTTTTTTTCTTTTCATGTTGCTTCTTAGTTAGTTCTTACCAGTTTGTTTTCGTTTTTGATTCCTGAAAGCGGAAAGCAAGCATTACATTAAATTAGTCTCATAACATGGGGAAAAACATTTTATGTATACATCAAATAGTATAGACTTGATGCTTACTCTGTGTGTGTGTGTGTGTGTGTGTGTGTGTGTGTGTGGGTTCTATACTGGGCCTGAAGTTGTGGGGTGGGGTAGAGCTTAATTTTAATCTTTGAAATGAATTGAAAAATAAAGTAAACAAGAAAATAAAACAAATTAATAACAGAAGAACAAATAACTGTTTATTTATTATGTAATTAAATTACTAAATTATAACAAAATTGTGCAGCAAATTTATTAGGCTGCTGTCACTGCTGTCAGAATCACATGACCTACATGCATTAGTGGGGTGGGAATTTCCCCCAGTATGACCAGTACACTCAATCCAGCACCAAAGTTCTGTTATAGTAGTGGCTAAAGGGGTGTGTGTGTGTGTGTGTGTGTGTGTACTCTCATGTACATTTCCTAACACTTTAGGGTGTTTATTGCTAATTACACCTGCTGTAACATCTCCAAACCTATCCTCTCTCTCTCTCTCTCTCTCTCTCTCTCCTAACCTCCCTCTTCTGTACTCCTCCAGCAGTTCTGGGTTTCTGTAGAATTTTTCCCTGAACTTTGTCACCCTGGCCTTTGCTAAAGCTTTTTTCACACTTGCTGATTGTCTACAATGAAACAAATCATAAAGCAAAATATCAACATTCAGGAAATTTGAAATTAATATTAAATTCATAAGAGATATTTAAAGTTCTCTTTACCACAACTGGCCTTAAATGGTTGTGGTGTATGAGAATGGTGTTGCAGAGGATGAGGTGCCTCAGGTTGTTTTGCTAACAATAGAGAAGCCATGATGGCTTTACTAATTTTTTCTCAATGCATATAATAAGATCTCAATAGAGTACATTTTCATAAAAAAATTGTAAATCTAAAATTTTTGTGTTGAAATTACACATTGTGCAAGGTAGAGAACAGTATTGTCTTTATTCTGATGCTTTTTTATATTACTAAATTACACTTTTTTTATTTAAAATCATTAGTGCCGTGGTGTTTCAATGGTTTCGTGAGAATCACCCATCTATTGTTAGCTGCCATCACTTAATTCACTCCGAGACTAATAATGTCCTGAACTTTTTGAAAGTATGTGGACTCATTACTATTAGGAGCACTTCTGTGCAATTTCATGTACAATCCAAGACTGTACTGCTCTTGTGCCAACAGACTACATTAAAACATTTGAAACAACTTCAACTATTTATATTTTACATTCACTCAAGCTACAAGAACGTTTACTACATTACCCCATGGGAGATATTAATCATTAAATAACACACAGGACACGTACATATTGTATGGCATTTTGCACATACCCTTATAAAATCCGACAACATTGAAAATAGTGCAGCGTGAGCTCAGCATTAAGGTGTAAATTGTGGGCGGGGCTTATTAATTTATATTGAAGGTTCTCATTGGAAGGTAGCTCTGCCAAGATCTGTGACAGACACAGGTGCTGTCATCCACAAAGCTGAGGTCACATTGCTAGCAATCTCATCTACCCTCCTCTGTCATTCTCAAACAGTGGTGGTAGGTGGGCTCTGGAATTGCCAGTCAGAGCTTTAAACTCCCACTACCCCTTTGATTTTCTGGAGCTAACCGAGACCTGGATGTCCCACAGGACACTGCTACACCAGCTGCTCTATCCTCTGCCTATGCTTTCTCTCACTCACAACAAGAATTAGGCAGGGGTGGTGATACAGGTCTGCTGTTGTCATGGAGATGGTGTTTCACACCTCTCCCCTTGTCTCATCTAATCATCTGTTCTTTTGAATTCCATGCAGTTTCAGTTACTTCTTTAATCAACATCATCATAGTCATACACTCCCCTCCTGGTATTAGGTTACTGGATTGCTGTATAACATTAATAACGTTAATATAGACTCATCCGTCCGTCCGCTTAGCTAACTAAAGCATAACTAGCCATGCATGACATAATTAAGATAATGACAGATTGATTCACATACACAATAAAATCCTTTATTATTGCGAGCTAACATTATATTTCATATTAAAGAAAATGGCCATTATGATTATCACAGGACGTGCTAACCTCTACGTGTTTGCTAATGAATTCTATGAATTCTTGTAAGACAGATCTTTAGTAAAGTACAGAAAAAAATACTTTATGAATGATTCATTATTTTCTAAAATAATGAATTAGAAATAAGATTTCTGAATTATAACTATTTGTTTCTTGTTTTGCACAGGTGGATTATGGAAGTATTCCATTGTGGGTGTGTCTTTTAGTACAATAGTTTGTTTTTTACACACACTTCTCAGCTTTCTCTGTTCAGCAACATGGTTTGTAAGTTTTACCCATGGGGTAAGTGGGTAACATATTCCCTGTTCAGGTGAAAGTACCAGGTTCGAGTCCTGGTGGGGGTAGCATTGACGGTTACTTTCTTATCATCTCCTGTGTAATAATTCGGAGTATCCATCAAGTTATGGGGCTTTTAGTTTGAAAAGAGCCGTGTACACCTTACGTTAACTAGTGTAGAGAATTGTTATGTGCACATACTGATTTGTCAGTGCTTTTCCACTATTCAACGGGCGTGGCTCGGTAAAGTTGAGGACTGTTGCAAAGGAAAGCATAGCGGGACGGTGTGTTTGGACTCCAGCTGATCTTTCTGTAACTCTGCTCCTGAAACAACTGTGTATTTGTTTTGGAGTTGTGTTTATACAAAAACATTTTGTTCAGATATTCTTTTCATCCGAAGTTTGTTTCCTGAGTTTACAAGACAGGTGTATATAGGACAGAACATCAGGGTAAATGGGAAACAGGTGACACAGTGGGAAAGCAGAACAACAGGAAGGGCGTGGCACAACACACATGAACAACAATGACAAAGCAGGCTATAATGAAACACCTGAAATGCCCCCTCTGGTGGTCTGACAGGGAAGTGTCCCAGTAGCGCCAGACAACTAGAAGATGGAGGAGAAATATTTATTTTTATTTATGAATATAAATGTATTAATAGTAAAAATATTTTAAAAGTATTAAAAGTAAGTTTTAAAAAAATCTTTACATTTTACATGCGAGTGATATAGATTCATTCTCTCTCTCTCTCATAATGAGGGTTTAATGGAGTGCAGATGAAAAGTGGAGTACAGTGCTTGGTGTGTGGAAGGCACGTCCGGAGCGGGGTTCGAACCGAGAACGTTGCCTAGCGCTCTGATACAAATACTGAGAGGAGAAGTCAAGGGATGCCTTTAGTAATCCGAGACCTCTAGAAATTACCTCTCGCCGCGCTATGCGCTTCGATACAGCACACCACCCTAACTCCAGCACAGACTGTGTCCGCACGCGGAGTGAAGGGATTCTGAGGTCTAAATAGCGACGCATGCAGGTGCCGCGAGCTGCGCTAATTGCTGGCACGTGAGCCGGAGGCTATAAGGGAGCGTGCTGGTGGCCGCGGGTTTGCCTGAGAAGGCACCGGCGACGTTACAGTAGATTTTTATTGTACGACTTTCAATCTGCAGCTTCCATAAATTAATAGTCAATGTACAGCATAGTCATACAGAGTGTTGAACTTTAGTTGTTTTCTTTTTTTAGTTCTTGTTTCTCTATCCAGGAGATTATTCTGCAAAAATGAGCAGCAGGTCAAAATTATTTGTTGCATTCTATTTCCATGTTTTAGTTCCAAGTCCTTTAATATTTATAGATATAATAATACTGAAAAACTCACCAATTAATGGATGAACGAGATCAGTAGCTAAGGGAGATACACTCATGAATATTAATGAGTCTCCTCCTGCCATCCTATGGTTTAGAAATTTGTGACAAATCCATCTGATGTTTGTAAAACCACAAAGTGCAGGTGGAGTGAAACGGAGAGCTTGAATTCTCCTCCACTGTACAGTTTCACACATAACACACACAGCCAGCTAAACATTTCACCCAAGATTAACAGCATAGTGCTAACAAGTACAAATACAGTAAAGACATGAGCTTTCAAAGTCTCAGTTTATTTCAAATGATTTAAAATACAGCAGTAAAATTAAATTATTACATCTATTTCAGATTTCAGATTCTACATTTAAACACCTCCTGTGGTTTATTTGTTTGTTGAAGCCCTGAATATTCTATCAATATTTCCAGATATTACATTATTTTGATTTCATTGACAAGGTGAGCTGAAGTCACATCACTTTAATAAACTTTTGAACTGTTCAGTGCAAAAGTTTACAAAGAATATGAATCTTTTAATGTGCAATATTTCATGAATGATCTGGAATAAAACAATATCAGCTCTAACTGATCTGATTCACTCCTACAGAGCACTGAAGTGGCAGGAACTTTAGAGGAGATTCTTTAGATGCAACACCTAGATATGGCAGTAATTTATCAGTAAATGTGTGTGTGAATGTGTGTAAGTGTGTGTTAGTGAGAGGGTCAGAGAATGACAGCTTTCCTCTGTCCCAGTCCAGTTTCACTCTGATCCTCTGGCATTTCTGTGCTACTGGGTGGAGAGTGAATATCTGTGGTGAAGAAACTGCTTTATATTTACTATATTCATACTCCACACACCAGATTCCACTTCTGGAGATTATCTTCCCCTTCCTCTGAGCAGATTCTGTCATCACACCCACATCCCAGTCTGTACAGTCTCCAACTTCAACATCCCAGCAGTGTGTCCCTGAGTTAAAGCCCTCAGAGCCCAGGATACACCAATATTGATCAAATCTCTCTGGATTATCAGGAAGTTTCTGTTTCTCATCACTGAGTCTCACACTGGTCAGATCATCAGATACAACGAGTTTAGGATGAACAGTGTTGGGGTCCAGAGTTATAGGTGCTGAAAACACACACACACATTACATTGACATGAAACTAGCTAACATTTGCAGAAATCAAGACATGATAACTGTAACTAAAACTAGAATGTTGCATTTCCAGAAGAAAATGCGAGTGTGATTGCGAAAAGCAAAGCACTATGTTGCTTAAACTCTTCAAGACATTTTCAAATATACACTTAACCCTGTCAGGTCTCAAACCTGGGTCTACAGCATAGGAGGTGAGCATGCTACCAAATAAGCTAAACTGCAGCTTATAATACTACTGAGATCAGTGGAGTAATGTTTTACATGCACAGCATCTACCGATCACCTCCGAGAAAAAACGAACTAGTGTGTGCGCTCTCCTTAAATGTCCGTACGGAAACCAGGAAGTAAAGTCCGTAAAAAATGCCTTTAAAAATGAATATAAAATAAACTATACTTAGACAATATATAGACAATACTTATCAGCATGAAAATAATAGCACACAATCACGACATGAGCAACATTGTAGCATTGGAACCATGTAATAATAATAAAAATAATAATAATTA
The DNA here is from genome assembly GCF_019097595.1 of Hemibagrus wyckioides. Classification (NCBI taxonomy): domain Eukaryota; kingdom Metazoa; phylum Chordata; class Actinopteri; order Siluriformes; family Bagridae; genus Hemibagrus; species Hemibagrus wyckioides. The sequence continues at coordinate 3,157,102 of NC_080715.1, read as the reverse complement.
ATGACAATAACAAGAGTGATATTGCTGATGCAATCACACTAACAACTTGCTTTATGCAGTTTTAGGCATGTGTTTAAATTAGAGATGTAACCAATCGTTATAACAATTCTAATTCTATTGTAAACTTTTCTTAGCCACTGTAATTCTTCATTAATGGTTAATAAACATTGAACACACACTTACTAAAAAAAAAGAAAGAAAGACTCTTACTGTATTGGACAGTGTCCTGCATCTTCTCCCAGACTCTGAACTTCAGGTTGGCCAGATGTTTTGCCACATGGATCAGTGCTCCTGAAAGCTCCTCTGGATGCTGCAGTGTGCACTGGGCTCTGCAAAAACATTCAGGAGTCAGTGTTGCTGTGGCTTTGGATTCAGAAACACAGAGAACCAGAGAGACAGGAACCACATCACTCACCTTTTCACTGTGGCCTTGTAGTTCTGGAAAACAACAAAGCAAATATCAGTGGATATGATTTACATTTTTACACCACTGAAATGTGACGTTTCTGATGATGGAAAGAAGTTTGACTTTCTCACAGTATAAATACTGACTAAATGATCCTCACTTGTAAGAACAGGACGTCTTCAGCTCTCATCTCCTCTTCTACGGCTCTGATTGTGTCTGAAAGAGATGATATGTCTCTGCTCAGCTTCTCAATCTTCTCCTTCATCATCTGACTCTTCTGCTCCTCTTCCTCTCTCAGTGCAGTGATCCTGACTGCCTCTTCATCTCGTAGAAACTGGTGAAGCTTCTCAAACTGCTCCTTAATCTGACGCTCTGTGTGTTGGGCCTGAATCTGCAGTGAAGAGGAAATCAAATGAAATAGAACTGATTTTACAATGATGGAGAATAGAATTCTATCAAAACCATGTTATTGATTGTAACCTTTATATGTTCTGCAGTCTGACTCCAGTTCAGTTTACAGTCTTTAAAGATCTTCAGTTTCTCCTTTAGGGGCTTCAGTGCAGTTTTGATCTCCTCCTGAAACAAATCAACACACTGCATGGAGACTCTGTGTTTCAGCTCTTATTGTACACATTTTAAAATGTAGATCACTGTTTATTAAGAAAATTGAACTGTAAATATGTTCAATATCATTTTCAAAACAATGTGACAATATTAGCTACAGTATATTGCTGTAACATCGGACTTGGCGTCAGGCCACCAGAGGGAGCCCTCGCCCGAATTCTAATGCACCCACCAAGAACACTTACAGGGTTTTTCTCTTTTTAAGCAGCATGTTCGCGACGCCACAACACAACAGTATTGTTCCCAGAAATTACCAAGCCTTTTTCATCCGTCTCAGTCTCCGCGAAAATATACTGCACACACAGACATGAGAAATATATCTATAGAAAGCTTAAAGGGTCTACTTTTAAATGATGAAGTCACATCGAAAACAAACATTCTCAGTTTATGTAATCCGTGTGAAACCAAGGAGAGGCACAGAATTTCTGTCACACTTCATTATCTGATAATGACCTGAGGCAGGACACGCCCACACGATATTCACAGGGAAAACAGTCTGGGTAATCTACATACAAGGCCACGCCCCCAGACACTGTTTTACCCTGAATGTTTTTTTTTTTTTCTTCAGTTTTTATTTTGAATTGTTCCTGTTACAGTTTTACCCTGCATGCATGTTTTTGGACAGTTTTTTTAATGTGTATATATATATATAATATGTATGTGTATACATTTTACCCTGAATGTCTGTTTTTACACTTTTTATTTATCTTGAACTGTTCCTGGGATTCTTGCAAGTGAATCTTGAGTTATTCAAAATAAACTACAAACAAAAATGTTTTTGTCCTCAGATTATTTTCTTGTAGCACTTTCCTCAGTCTCATACCTGACTGAAAGGGGTAATTATGCAGCTCATTATGTGGGTCTTTGTGTTCTCTGGTGTGAATTACAGCATTATTCATGATCATTCAAAAAGTGTCTTAGAAAATTTAAATGAATGTATTGTTTTCTTTGAATAAGTGAGCAGGATGAGTGCAAATGTTATGAATGTGTTTTGTGGTCTTATTTCAGTGACTTATTTTTTTGTTGTTTTCAATAATCACACATAACTGTTATTTTCTCCAGTACACAAACTTGTACATACATGCTGCTCACATATTATTGTAGTGCAGTTTGTGCTGAATACAGTGTAATCAGACTTTAGCCATTTATATGTTTATAAGTAACCAAAAAATACACAAATGTCAGGACATGTCAGAACTTCTTCAGGGCCCCAAAACACCTGCAGACTCCTAAAAGTTAATCGTGCCCCATTGGCTTACCAATGCTCCTGCAGTATTTCAAGCCTTCATCAATGATGTATTCAAGGACTTGATGGGTAAGTATGTTATTGCATATATTGATATACTCCCCCTCATATCAGGACCACGTGCGACATGTCCGCACAGTACTCACTCACCTACTGCAACACCAACTCTACCTCAAAGCTGAGAAATGCAAGTTTCATCAAGAAACCATCACATTTTTGGGGTATGTGATTTCCCAGGGGGGGTGGAGATGGACACGAGTAAAATGAAAGCTATCATGGACTGGCCTGAACCCACTACTATAAATGATTTACAGTGCTCCTTGGGGTTTGCTAACTTTTATCGATGTTTTATACAGATGTGTATATATATCATCACAAGCTCCCTCATCTCCCTTCTGAGAGGGAAGGCCAAAAGACTTTCCTGGACTGAGCAGGCTAGATCTGCCTTCCAGTAACTAAAGCAGAGATTCACAACCACACCCATTATCCACTGTCTGTACCCCAAACTCCCCTTCATGTTTGAGGTGGATGCTTCCAGCTGTGGAATAGGGTCAGTCTTATCTCAACACCACGGAGATCCCGGGAGGATGCACCCGTGCGTTTACTTCTCCAGAAAATTGACACCGGCAAATTACAGTATGATGTGGGAAATCAGGAGTTACCGTCAATCAAGGTGGCACTAAAAGAATGTCAGCACTGGTTAGAAGGAGCACAGCACCCCTTCTTTGTCCTGATGTGATGGATCACTGTAATCTGGAATACCTGCATAACGCTGAAAGACTGAATCCCCGTCAGGCCTGCTGGGCACTGTTTTTCACCCATTTGCAGTTCTCGGTAACCTACCGCCCTGGCACCAAAAATGGTAAAGCGGATGCTCTGTCCTGCCGTAACAACCCTTTAAGCTCACCAGCACAGCCAGAACCCGTTCTTCCCTCCTCAATCATCCTAGCTCCTGTCCAATGGAATTTAATGGAAGACATCCAAAGAGCCCACACAGATGAGCCTGCCCCATCAGCCTACCCACCGTCCAAAGTCTACTTGCCCTCATCACTTCATCCACACATCTTACAGTGGGTACATGAGGCCCCCAGCTCAGGCCACCCTGGCATCCGCCGAACCATCGCACTGCTACGGAATACGTTCTGGTGGCCCTCTCTGGCCCAGGAGGCCCACGTCCAGGCCTGTACCGCCTGTGCTGAGTCCCGGACCAGGCAACAGCTCCCCGCTGGTCTACTAGAGCCTCTGCCCATGCCCCAATGGCCCTGGCCCCACATCGCGGGAGATTTTGTCACGGATTTGCCCAACTCGGGAGATTATAACACCATTCTTGTGGCTATCGTCAGATTCTCCAAGGCCTGCAAACTGGTCCCTCTAAAGGGGCTACAAACTGCAATGGAAACAGCCATGACATTGTTTCATCAGGTTTTCAGGAACAATGGTCTGCCAGAGGACATTGTATCTGACCGGGGCTCTCAGTTCACCTCCCAAATGTGGCGGGCCTTCTGTGACCACCTGGGGATCAACGTGAGCTTGAGCTCGGGCTACCACCCTCAGTCGAACAGGCAGACGGAACATCTAAACCAAGAGCTCAGGAGGTATCCAGGGTGTACTGCAGTCGAGAACAGCACCAGTGGAGTGAGTTTCTGCCATGGGCCGAATACACCCAAAACTCACACATAGCCAAGGGTTATGGGAGAAAGCACATCTCCAACTACAAAGGGCCATCCGATGCCAAAGACTTCAGGCCAATCATTGTAGACGCCCACACCCCGATTATCAGGTGGAACAATGGGTCTGGTTTATAGGTCCATTTTGCATCGAACGGCAAATCAACCCAGACACCTACAGCCTCCAGCTCCCTGCCACATACTGCATTGTGCCTTTATTTCATGTGTCTCTCCTCAAGTCAGCCCATGCCGCACTGAACACTGAATCACCCGGTTATGAACCGCCACCGCCACTGGAAATATACAGGCCCCCGCCTATAGAGTGTGTGCCCTCAAAGATTCACAACGCCACAACGGGCGTTTACAGTACCTGGTGGACTGGGAGGGATATTGCCTGGAAGAACATTCCTGGGTCGACACCCATGATATCTTGGACCCCTTTCAAATAGAGGAATTCCATCGCCTACACCCAGGCCGACCAGCTCCTCGCCCCCCGGGGTTGCCCTCCTGTAGAACCCCAAGAGGTGTTCGCAGAGAGGGGGGCTCTGTAACATCGGACTTGACATCAGGCCAACAGAGGGACCCCCCCGCCCAAATTCTAATGCACCTACCGAGAACACTTCCGGGGTTTTTCTCTTCTTAAGCAGCGTGTTCGCAATGCCACAATGCAAAGTATTGTTTCCAGAATGTACCAAGCCTTGTTTGATTACTATTGCATTTTGGATTTACTGTGTATGGACTTTGTTTCACGTTTCCCAGTTTTCGAGTTTTGGTTTTGTGAGTTTCGGTTTCGTTTGCTTTTCTGTGTTTTTCTATTGACCCTTTGTCTCAGTATTCCCATGTATCATATTTAGCCTGTTTTTTTGGTACTTTCATTAAAGATTTGCAAATGGATTCTCAATTATCTGCCTCGGGCCAGTCCTTACAATTGCCATTTAACAAGAAGCCTTCAAAATGCACCAGGTGCAAAAGAACATATTATACATTATAAATCTGCTCTGGTTTATGCAGGTGACACTTCAAATGGTGAAAATCTGAATGAAACAGTTATATTTACAGCATTTGGCAGATGCCCTTATCCAGAGCAACTTACATTTTTCTCCTTTATACAAATGAGGGACAAGGGCCTTACTCAAGGGCCCAGCACTAGCATCATGGTGTCCTGGGATTTAAACTCACAACCTTCCAAGCAGTAGTCCAACATCTTAACCACTGATCTACCACTACATGAATAAACTGATCAAAAACCAAATACAATACTGAAAACATAGATGTTGTTAATAAATATTAGATTCTTTCAAATTTTTGTGCAACATGATGTGTACATTTTATTTACCTTACAGTCTGTTACTGCCTCATCAATGGGGCAGAATTTGTGGTTGGTGTGTGTTCTTGAAGTCTGACACACCAAACACACCGGCTGTTGATCATCCAGACAGAAGAGTTTGAGTTTCTCACTGTGCAGACTGCAGACTGTTTCAGACCCTGATGAAGAGCTCTGATTTCTCTCCTGTAAGAAAGTCTCACACAGGTTCTTTAAGGCCAGATTTATGGGAGGATCATCCATAGATGACTTCCTCCTACATACAGGACATTCTCTGGATCCTTTGGCCTCCCAGAACTGCTGCAAACACACTTTACACACACTGTGACTGCAGCGCAGAACAACAGGATCCTTGAAGATTTCACAGCACACAGGACAGGAGAAATCCTCCTCTGAAAACTTAGAAGCCATTTTATTTTACTGCTGCTGTTGTTCTCTCCAGTCCGAACACTCAGAGTTTCACTTTCACTTTGATTAAAAACTAAACAACACCTCTGTAGGCCCAGTTAGTAATCACTTCCTTTTACAGTTATATCAATGAGAGAGATTTCTCCATAAACTGAGAATAAACCAAATCTCACCAGAGCAGAACACTGCAGACTGTTTATGAAGGACTGCAGTCGTCTCAGACTCGACACCTCTTTAATAGGAGGAGTTTTACAGGACACGTTATGACACGAAAATGCTCAGAACATCTACTTAAAGGAGAAGGAGTCCATTTTTTATTCCTTATAGCCTGAAAGTTATCAATAACTTGATAAAAAAAATTAAGAAAAAACAAACAGATTAAACAGATTAAAGAATGGCTTTAGCACTAATGTATTAAGTCAGTTAGAAAACTGTTTTCGAAAACTCACTTTTGGTCTTGTTTGTGATTGGATGTGCCTCCTGTCACTCATTTTATAGACACTGTACTCTAGGTTCTGGTGGTGGAGCTTCATGAGCATGCATGAAACCATTAAATTTTTTAAACCCACTACTAGATACTTAATTTTATCTAATGCACCTTTAACCAGTGACTACAGATGAATTACCAACAATTTTGATATGATTTAATTTATGTAATCTGTTAAGGCCTCTCATTCAGTTAAGGAAACAAGACCCAGAATGTTCTAATTCCCAGTGGGATGTGTCGGAACCCAGAGCCTCCCTCCAGGTGGACACCACAGGGTGGTCCTAGAGCCTTCTCCAATTACCAATATAATCCAATAGTTGTGTAGTTCCAATTAGAAATTTGCAGAAAAACAAAGAAATAAAGTACTCCTCTAGGCTTGGATGAGAAAAAGCAACCGGTTTTATTTAGAAAAAATATCACCGAAACTGGCACTCAAATACACGGATTCATGAATCGATGCAGTCAAGTACACCCCCTTCACAAATCCCCCAGTATATATACCCTTTAGCCCAGCTGCCTAACCTTGCTGGATTCTATGTTTCTATGGATTGTTTTCACGTTCACCCATTATTCCCCCTGAAAAACACCTTTCTGTGGCCTTCATACACTCTATGGGCCACAAGTTTTTAATATTGACACATATTGTTGATCTATCTAACTTCTATTAAACCTTATTTAGCCCAAAAAACACATTTATGTCATTATACCCTTTACACCTTTAATTCAACATTCACCCACATGTTCCATGTATTCATTGTTGTTGTTCCTGTGTAGTTGAAGGTGACTGGCTGACATTTATTAGAAATCTGAGGACCTTACCACTATTTTTATTATCACATTTACATTTACACCATTCTATGTATTCCCACTATTTAGGCCGCGAGCAGTATCTTTAATCTACATCAGGTTACCCAAGTAATACTGCTAATAAGGTAAAAATAAAAGGGCAAAATAGCTCTGTATGCAGTTTAGGTTGGTTTACGTTGAGTTTGTTTATTACTGATTTATTTAGGCTAGGAGTAGTCAGTTTACTTTAATTTAATTTAAATTCCTAAATTCTCTCAATTAAAGTCTGTGCTTTTCCATTACACTTACTCGGTGTGTTGTGTCCCTATGTTTACATTAACATCCGCCACTGCAATAATATTTTGCTGGCGCTTCAATAACATCTTCTCCAAACCCCCTCTCGTCTCGGTGCCTATTGTTTAGTTCTTACTTATGCCACAAGGAGTTTTACCAACTTTCCACTTGCTAAGGTAAGCTGCTTTTTTTATTTTCATGAGATAATAAGATGTGATATAACACCTGTACATTATATATGGGTAGTTTTAACTTTAATTTTCCTAAAATAAACACTCTAGTCAGAATTGGGTCAAATAAGACTGTTATGGTGTTCTCGCCCTTAAGCCCAAGGATTCTGAACTTCGTCAACATGTTTTTTCGGTCTCAGTGGAGCCAACACCGTGATATGGTACGATGTGCTAGCCTATGTCCTTGTGATGTTTACTCCAAAGCCAGAAAGTTCGAGAATAATAACCCACTAACGATGATTCAGCCAGTTTTGCTCATCTCTATTTTTTATGATTTTATATATATTTTTTGTCCTATAACTTTTACGTTTAGGTTTATGTTAATTTTATCTATTTATCCTAAGCTTACCTGCTGACTAATGATTATGGCAGGTGCTTAACAGTGAAAGAATTATTAGATAACCAAATAATCAAATAACTATGATTGTTATCAAATAATCAATAAATTAGAGACGCTAATTAGATATGCAACATATCAGTGATTAACAATGAAAGTAAGTACTGATTACCAAAATGAGAATCATCATATAATTAAACATAACCGAATGAATCTAATGATTAACCAGTTTATCCTTAATCATTACCTATGATTAAACAATTTATCTAATCTCTTTGTTCATGTCTTAATGATTAAACCTGACTCGGATCTATCTTAAGGATTAAAAGAAAGTATTCAAAATTATTAAAATTAGAATTAAAATTAGCATTAACCGTCCCTTACTGATTAAAATCAAACGTACTTAATGATTAGGTATAAGACAAGTATAAGTTTCAGAAATTTCCCACAGATGACCTGGATCTCAGTCAGAAGTGTCATGCCTTCCACATTTTAGTATACATTAACACCTGATTAATTTTTAATTCATTGTGAAAGCGAATAAAAATCTATAAGTGTGTTTCTGACATAACTATCTTTAAATAAGTATATAACACCAGTATTTATTAGGAATGCCCAGGGAGGTCACTGGGGTGATTGTTTTAGTTTTATCTTGATTTATTTAAAATGATTTTCTTTTGCTGTCATCAGGCTTCATATATACTAAGAGAAAGAAAGAGAGAATATTGGTCACATTATCTTTGTAGGTGTACCAGTGTCGTTATATTACGAGAATCATCTGCACTTATGAATTGCTGGAAAGTTCTGGCAACCTTGAGAGGAACCAGACTCAAAAGGGAACCCATCCTCATTTGGGTGACAGCGGAGAGTGTGATTATATTGTGCATTTATGCATAGTCAATTGAGTGATGCCGATACAGCATGTGTAGAATGTTATGTAAATTAATAAGGAGGTTGTTGTCGTCCAAATAAGGTTGGCATTGTTGCTTTGAACATCCCAATGCTCACAAAGCAGAACCCAGCTGGAGCTGGTCCATCTCTGGATGCCACTAGAGCTGGCACAGTCTCTGTATGCCTCGGGATGGGTAGAAGAAGGGAAACAAGTGGAACAGAATTAGCGTAGCTGCTGTTCATAATATTAGCAGCACTAGATGATAATGTGCATTTAATCAGATGTACTGGAGCACAAGGTTATGTGTTAAATGTACGCCAGGCTAAAGAGATAAGTCTTTAGTCTACGTTTGAACTGGGAGACTGTGTCTAAGCCCTGAATACTGTCAGGAAGACTATTCCAAAGTTTAGTAGCTAAATACGAAGACGCTCTACTCCCTTTCACTGCATGAAAAGTGTGATTTTCGTCAGTTACCAACACTGTAAATTGCCACAGAATTTCAGGTTAATTACTGTTCACGGGAATGTGCAGGCAGCACAGATAATTGTCGGGAACTGCCAAAAATTGATGTGAAATAGGCTTGGCAGTTGACCCCCCCATGTTCCTATCACCTTGGCCTGGGTTTAGCTTTCATATGTAAATGACTACAGTGAGCTATACAAATGCAAACCAGGGTAGTGTGGGGAGGGGGGTCTCACTGATTGAGAGTGGGCTTATTACCAAAATGTAAAGAAAATCTAGTATAAAAAGCTCAGTCTTATTTTAATTATAGACTTTTAAATTGTTGCTTGAATTTTAAATTGAGATTTGTCTTACACCGTGTCCTAACTACACGTGAAGTGATGCTGCGACACGTGAGTAAAATGTATCTTTTCCATATTAATCAGTTTTTGTCCTGACCAGCCTAACCAGTTTTAGAAACTGTTTTTATTTCTGCGACATCACGGCTGACAGCTTCGCCTATACAGAGATCTCAATGAAAGTTCTGCACATTATTAATATTAATCATCAAAAATGGATGAGGAGAGACTGATTATAGACGTTTAATAGCAGAAATATATAATAAATCCCTCAAGTTTTATAAGGAAAGCTATAAGAAGTGGAGGGGTGTATCTCTCTAAGCATGTGCGCTCTTGTATGTAAGTATGTGTGTGTGGACTGTGATCTCTTCAGCTGCAGTATGAGAAAGCACACAAACAGAGAAAAACTGTTATGATTGGCTGTGTTTTATGATTGATCGTGTTCAGTATGGACACAAATTTCCTATTGCTGGAATCATATCACGTCGTGTCTAGTTAGACTAATTACCTTGTGTACCACTAAAAGACAGAAAACATTAATAATAATAAACAAATAAGTGTGTGTGTGTTTATATATATATATATATATATATATATATATATATATATATATATATATATATATATATATATATATATATGGGCTGGGAAAGTTAACATGTTATTGTCGCATTAACTCATTAATTTATTAACGCCGACAAACATTTTATCGCGCGTTAACACAGTTTTTAGTATTTTGTAAATAATTTCAAAAGTCTGCTGCTCAGTGGCTCTGAATACACATACAGACAAACCACGGGTGATGGGAGGGGTGGGATCTCGTTTTGTATTGGCTTGGGATAAAGGTGATGACGTGTGTCAACCAACGAGAGCATTTGGGATGAGCGTAAGTGTATTGTCGCGCAGACGGGAATCGGAAGTGGAGTAGAAGCGGCAGATAAACAAACACGGAGGCAGGTAAACACACACAGAGAGAGAGAGAAAGAGAGAGAGAGAGAGAGAGAGAGAGAGAGTGTTAACTCGCGTTAACTCATGACAATCATGCGATTAATCGCGATTAAATATTTTAATCGATTGACAGGCCTAATATATGTAAAGCATTGAAAACGTGGATTTTCTTTATTTTGGTATGGTTGTGTTTAAATGTTGTCTTGTTTTATTTATGTACATATATTTAATTTTATTTATATAATTATATATAACAAAAAAAATGTTTTTCTTTTAAAAACAACCATACCAAAATAAAGAAAATCCACATTTGTTCAATGCTTTATCAATTCAGTTTATTTATCTAACACATTTAATGAAAGTGAAGTGAAAGTGAAATTGTGTAATTTGGTCCTTAGAGATAAAACATTTTGTTCCACTGCATGTTCCTACATGTAGTAGAATGTCAATAACGCTCAGCTGACTTCACTTTCATTACAGAAAATACTTTTTATTGTATACAACTAACAAATTATATAGCAAATGATTACATAAAGTTAAAAAAAATAGTATAACATTTTAAGAAAATAGTCTGATCCTCACAGCACTCCTAGACCTCAACCACTGTACATTGTGGCATGACTACAGTAACTCTTTCTGTTGATTTGCTTAAATGCACAGTGGATGTATTTAACACACATCTTCCAGCAATGTGCTCAACAGGGAGAAATGTGGTTCTGCTACAGGGTCAATGGTGGGTTACCCTTTTGCATGTCTGGGCAAAACAGTCAATCTCAGTTATACAATTTTCAGGGTACATTTGATGTTACATGGTCAACATCGCATTTCTGTCATCCTCATCCAAGATTGTTTGCTGGAATGGAGACAGAGGCTCCACTGTACAGTTTAATGCTCTCCGAGCTCTTCCTGGTTACGTTACTTTGCATGTGATGAGCCTCGGCCAATCGGGTGCTAGGTCACGGTGACACGGTTTGTTCCTCCAATCACAGACGAGGTCACGAGACAAAGCGCGGAACCAAAACATACAAACAGAGATGTTACTCTTTCCTGGAATTTTCTTACCATTTTCATTTTTACCTCCGCTCTTTATATTTTCTTCACTCTTTACATTTACCTTGCTGTTTACAATGGCTAGCCAAGGAACTGAAGAGGAAGAGGCAACTGCACAGTCCTAAAATCGCGGTAAGTCTAAATTCTTCTAACGACATAACCCATGCTTTCATTTGGCAAAACCAGTGTAAGTTTTGTAACAAAGCATTTTGACTTGTATTTTGTAGGAGGCAGTCCATCAGCTACACAACTCTGAGGAAACTGTAGGTGCTATGACCCGGAGCACGGGTACGGATTAAAGATATGGACTAACATGCACTCTGTTGTTTCAGAAGCAAATAAACACGTTGTTTTAACTCTGTACGTTTTGCCTCCACAGATTAAGCTCGCCATATAATGAGATGGTCACCTCATTTTAGTGGGACCACTGTCCATAAGCGCGGAATTGATGAAGGCCTGGATAAAAATGACTTTGTTGGTAAGCAATTTTCACTGTGTTGTTGTTATTTAGTTGTTAGATTCAAGAAGCTTTATTGTCATTTCAACCACATATAGCTGACTCAGTACATAGTGAAATGAAACAAGGACCTGGTGCTACAGAAACATACAACATAGAGTTCAAACACAAGAACAACACAGAGCTAGAACCAAAAGTTCGTCCAAGCCACATAAAGTGTAAAGTGTTATTACATTTTGTTGTCACCTTGTGGTTGTTCTTAATCCTGTTTTTGTTATTTATCTGTGTAGTTGTGTTTGGTTGGTTGTAGTTTTTAAAAAACCCATTCATTTTTTTCCAGTTGCCTGCAAGACATACTATGAGACTGTGCATAGAAATTTCTGGTACATCCTAGCAAGTGTGGCTGCAGCTAATAAGACCTCAGCCTGGAGTCGCCAGAAGAGAAAGAGGGTAAGACAGATTAGAATTAAATTCGTTTTACTTATTTCTGTTGTATTAGTATAAACTGTAATGATGTACATGTTTATGCTTATTATATGTAACAATTGTGTTTTCAGCTCTTGGAGGTGAGGCAAAGTGTACTGGCTGTGGACGAAGTGGACTTCTGGAGGGGAATCACCGCTGACATGATGTCAGATGAAGAAGACGATGATGGAGTCTCGGGGTGCATTGTGAGACCTCCATCATTCCGCAGCCAGATGCTGAGCAATCTGTGTGCTAAGCTGCAGATGAGCCTAGAAGCCAGTTCAAAGTATGCAGCACTGCATCACCGGCGTCTGTGAACTGGGCATCCGTCTAACAGAACACCACCTGCATACCTACGACCCCTAGGCAGCAAAAAGACATTTGATGCCAAACGTGATGCCATGACAATAATCTCTGGCTAGTTTTTGTGTATTTATATTTCATATGTCTATTTAATAAAACTCTTACATTTTATCAACATGTCTCTCCCAAATGTCTGTTTTCCTAATATTTACTATTAGCCTTTATGACACCTATATTGTTATAATATATCTTTAACAAATTTAATAGATTAATATAATAAATAAATATAAATAAAATAATTATATGAATTACAAGTATTATAATTGCCCAGACTGACCAATAGCAACACATGTCTCAGCCAATCACAGGTGATCTTTCTGTTTTGAAAATTGTGCTTTCATCCAGTAGGTACTGTAGAACATTCAAGGTGGTTTCATTCATATGCTAATTCGCATTTCGCACCTTGTACCTCCACACACACCTCCCTCCCTATACACCCCCTGGTACGATAAACCTCAGGGAGATGTTGAAGATGTCAGTGAAGAGTCCTCTTCATATCAGCTGTGGAAAGACAGAGCACCTGGTTGTTAGGAGGAGGGATGGTCTTCTTCGCTGTTACAATGTTCTGTGCATCGAACCGAGTGTAGAAGTTACTCAGCGTTTCTGGGAGGGAGGCATCACTGTCACAGGCAGGTGATGTTGTCCTGTAGTTCATGATCATCTGAATGCCCTGCCACATGCGCCGCGAGTCACCGCTGTCCTGAAAGTGGCCGTGGATTCTCTGGGCGTGTATGCGCTTCGCCTCTTTGATGGCTCAGGACAGTTTGGCCCTTGCTGTTTTTAAGGCCGCCCTGTCCCCTGCTCTGAAGGCGGAGTCTCTCAACTTCAGTAGAGCACACACTTTTGCAGTCATCCACGTCTTCTGGTTGGAGCGTGTGGTGATGGTCTTGGAGACAGTCACATCATCGATACACTTCCCGATGTAGCCGGTCACTGTTGCCGTGTATTCCTAAAAGTCGATAGAGGCACCATTGGTTGCAGCCTCCCTGAACATGTCCCAGTCAGTGCACTCAAAACAGTCCTGAAGAGCAGAGATGGCTCCTGCTGGCCAGGTTTTAACTTGTTTAGAGCGTCTGACAAGTGGTCTGTATGCTGGAATCAACATCAAAGAGATGTGGTCTGAGTAGCCGAGGTGGGGGCGGGGCTCTGCACAATATATGCTGGGAATGTTTGTGTAAAAAACATCCAGCGTGTTCACCCCTCTCGTAGCAAAGTCCACATGCTGATGGAATTTAGGGAGCACTGTTTTGAGATTTGCATGATTGAAATCTCCGGCGATGATGGACAGTCCGTTGGGGTGAGCATTCTGCAGCTCACTAATAGCTCCGTAGAGCTCACACAGAGCCTCCTTAGCATTAGCGCTGGGGGGAATGTACACTCCAAAATTGAAAGCGGTGGTGAATTCATGTGTTATACGTTTTAAATATGTATACATTTAAAAAAAAAAAAAAACCTCAGTTTTAGGCTAATAATATCCTAAATTTGTGACCTATTGAACCAGTGTTAACATATTAATTGATAGAGATTTTGAAACACTTTTGTACGTCGCTATGGATAAGAGCGTCTGCTAAATGCCAGAAATGTAAATGTAAATGAAAGCTTGTTCAACCATTAACTGGTGTGATCACTGAGAGAAACTGGGTGATGTGGAGATACTGGAGCATCTTGATATTGGCATAGATGGCTACAAGTGAGAGTCAAAAAGTCAAAAGTCAAAATCAAAGAAGCTTTATTGTCACTTCAACCATATATAGCTGATGCAGTACACAGTGAAATGAAACAACGTTCCTCCTGGACCAGAGGTGCTACATAGAAAGAAAACAAAGTACAGGTGACACGGACAAACATAGAACAAAACTTTTCCTACATAGGTGCATTCTTTACAAACTAAACATACAACATAAGTGCACAAGACAGAAGAAGAATAAAATGTAAAATATAAAAATACGAAATATAAAATATAAAAACTACCGTCCACAGTAGGTAAATACAAATAAAATATAATATAAATAGAATAAAATATAAATAAAGTAATGTAGGGTATATACACTATATTGCCAAAAGTATTCGCTTACCTGCCTTGACTCGCATATGAACTTAAGTGACATCCCATTCCTAATCCATAGGGTTCAATATGACGTCGGTCCACCCTTTGCAGCTATAACAGCTTCAACTCTTCTGGGAAGGCTGTCCACAAGGTTTAGGAGTGTGTTTATGGGAATTTTTGACCATTCTTCCAGAAGCGCATTTGTGAGGTCACACACTGATGTTGGACGAGAAGGCCTGGCTCTCAGTCTCCGCTCTAATTCATCCCAAAGGTGTTCTATCGGGTTGAGGTCAAGACTCTGTGCAGGCCAGTCAAGTTCATCCACACCAGACTCTGTCATCCATGTCTTTATGGACCTTGCTTTGCGCACTGGTGCACAGTCATGTTGGAAGAGGAAGGGGCCAGCTCCAAACTGTTCCCACAAAGTTGGGAGCATGGAATTGTCCAAAATGTCTTGGTATGCTGAAGTATTCAGAGTTCCTTTCACTGGAACTAAGGAGCCAAGCCCAGCTCCTGAAAAACAACCCCACACCATAATCCCCCCTCCACCAAACTTTACACTTGGCACAATGCAGTCAGACAAGTACCGTTCTCCTGGCAACCGCCAAACCCAGACTCGTCCATCAGATTGCCAGATGGAGAAGCGCGATTCGTCACTCCAGAGAACGCGTCTCCACTGCTCTAGAGTCCAGTGGCGGCGTGCTTTACACCACTGCATCCGACGCTTTGCATTGCACTTGGTGATGTATGGCTTGGATGCAGCTGCTCGGTCATGGAAACCCATTCCATGAAGCTCTCTCCGCACTGTTCTTGAGCTAATCTGAAGGCCATATGAAGTTTGGAGGTCTGTAGCGATTGACTCTGCAGAAAGTTGGCGACCTCTTCGCACTATGCGCATCAGCATCCACTGACCCCGCTCCGTCAGTTTACGTGGCCTACCACTTCGTGGCTGAGTTGCTGTCGTTCCCAAACACTTCCACGTTCTTATAATACAGCTGACAGTTGACTGTGGAATATTTAGGAGCGAGGAAATTTCACGACTGGATTTGTTGCACAGGAGGCATCCTATCACAGTTCCACGCTGGAATTCACTGAGCTCCTGAGAGTGACCCATTCTTTCACAAATGTTTGTAAAAACAGTCTGCATGCCTAGGTGCTTGATTTTATACACCTGTGGCCATGGAAGTGATTGGAACACCTGACTCTGATTATTTGGATGGGTGAGCGAATACTTTTGGCAATATAGTGTATGTATACAGAATATGTATATAAAATATAGAATATATGTAAAGAAATGTAAAATGTAAACAACTGTATTATACAGAACTATATAAAGTGAATAGTGTGCAATAATGTGCAAGGTGCAGACAGCAGCAGTACGGGGTGTTCATGTAGTGAAATAAGTTGATGAGATGATGAGAAACAGTGGTATTGTCTATTGGTATTGTCATCTTTAAAGTGCAGATGTACACAAGTCCTCTTTGTGTATAAACGGGAGCAGAATCTGCCATATATGTTTATGTTTTATGTATTGTGTATTGTATACCACAGTCCTGTAATGTGCAAATGTACGGTGTGGTTGGTTCTGGTGTTTTTAAACACGTGTGTAGGAAGCATAGCAAGTCCAATCAGTTGAGTCCTATGTGGAGTTCTGGTTGAGACCGTATAGCCTGCGGGAAGAAGCTTCTCTTCAGTCTCTCTGTGTTGGTCTTCAGGGAGCGGAAGTGCTTCCCTGACCTCAACAGAGAGAAAAGTCCATTGTTGGGATGGCTGAGGTCCTTCACAGTCTTCCTGGCTTTGGTCCAGCACCGCTTGTTGTGACTGAATGCAGGTCAGGGAGCTTGGTACTGATGATGTGCTCAGCTGATCGCACCACCCTCTGAAGAGCTCGTCTGTCTTGCACAACCTGCTGTTCCCGAACCAGGTTGCGATGTTTCCCGTCAGGATGCTCTCTATGGTGCAGGAGTAAAAGTTCCTTAGCACCTTAGCAGGCAGTCTAAAGTCTCTCAAGTGTCTGAGGTGGAAGAGACGCTGCCGGCCTTCTTCACCACAGTGTTGATGTGACAGGACCATGACAGGTCCTGCGTGATGTGAACACCTAGGTATCTGAAGTTGTCTACACTCTCCACTGGGCTCTCATGATTACAGGGGTCTGGTAGTTCCTCTCCTGCTTTTTGCTGAAGTCCACTATCAGCTCCTTAGTCTTGCTGATGTTAAGGTGGAGGTTGTTCCTCTGACACCAGTTCTCCAGAGTCTTAATCTCCTCCAGGTAGGCCATCTCATTGTTGTCAGAGATCAATCCGACCACAACGGTGTCGTCAGCAAACTTGATAATTTTGGTGGTGTTGGTAGTGGCCATGCAGTCATATGTGTACAAAGAGTACAGCAAGGGGCTCAGAACACAACCCTGGGGGGCTCTAGTGCTGAGGGTGAGTGAGGCAGAGACATGTCTGCCCATCCTTACTGCCTGTAGTCTGCCAGAAATTGGAGATCCACTGACAAAGATGGGCTGAGTCCCAGTTGCTCCAGCTTGGTGGTGAGTGTGGAGGGGATTATAGTGTTATACGCTGAACTGTAGTCGACAAACAGCATTCTAACATAATTTTCCTTTTTCTAGTGTCCAGGTGAGCGGTTCGGGCAGTAGGTGAACTGTAATGGATCCACTGGTGCTAGCTGGTCAGCACAGGCTCTGAGGACACAACCTGAGATTCCATCTTGTCCTGCTGCTTTCCTGGTGTTCACTGTCCTGAAGGCTCTCCTCACGTCATGCTCGGAGATGAACACATTTCCGGTATTGGCAGTCTCTTCCTGTCTGCAGCCATTAGCATTAGCTGTAGCATTAGTTTTAGTGTTAGCACATATAAGCTTAAGACATATAAGCTTTAGCATAAGCTTTAGCATAAGACATATAACGCCGACTCTTGTGCAAAAAAACAGTGTTATGAGTGGGTGCAAAGACGGATAGAAACAGGTTAATACAGTGAATATACATGTAGAAGTAACAAAGTAATTTAAGTTAAAACAGATACATTTAGTTAAGTGACCAAGTGAACAGTTATAAATATTTAAAAGTATTTATAAAATATTTAAAGTGTAAACAAGATCAATGTAAAAGTGACGTGTGTAAGTAAACAGGACAAATTTTGTGTGTGTGTATGTGTGTGTCCAGCTCAGTTCTATTTTTGAGACCAGCTCTCTGTTGTGTGTGTGTGTGTGTGTGTGTGTACAACACCATGTCCAGCACAGTCCAGTTCTCTGTTGAGAACAATTCTCAGTTGTGTGTGTATGTTTGTGTGTCTATGTGTGCATGTTTGTGTGTGTATGTGCTCGTCCGTGTCCAACTCAGTTCAGTTCTCTGTTGAGATACCTGATTGCCTGAGGGAAGAAGCTGTTCAACAGGTTGTGCGGGTTCGAATGATTCAGTACCTCTTTCCAGATGGCTAACAAGTACAAATACAGTAAATACTTGAGCTTTCAAAGTCTCTGTTTATTTCAAATGATTTAAAATACATCAATAAAATTAAATCATCTATTTCAGATTTCAAATTCTACATTTAAACAGACTTTTATTATTTTAATTTCCTCTTGTGGTTTATTTGTTTGCTGAAGCCCTGAACTAAAAGCAGTGGAGGAAAACATGCTAGTAATTTACACTTAATGTCACATTAATTTGATTTATTATTTCTTTATTTCAGAGTATACCATTATTTTAACTCAAAATCACTTTAAATTCATTTAATAATATGGAATCTAATTTGACATATAATTTTTAGTAATCAGTATTTATATGAAGTGGCAGAATCTTTAGAGGAGATTCTTTACCAGAAACATATAGATATGGCAGTAATTTATCAGTAAATGTGTGTGTGAAAGTGTGTAAGTGTGTGTTAGTGAGAGGGTCAGAGAATGACAGCTTTCCTCTGTCCCAGTCCAGTTTCACTCTGATCCTCTGGAGTTTCTGTTCTACTGAGAGGTGAGAGGATTTCTGTGGTGTAGAACGTGCCCAATATTTACCATCATAATACCTCACATACCAGATTCCATTTTTGGAGTATATCTCCCCCTTCCTCTGAGCAGATTCTGTCATCACACCCACATCCCAGTCTGTACAGTCTCCAACTTCAACATCCCAGCAGTGTGTCCCTGAGTTAAAGCCCTCAGAGCCCAGGATACACAAACATTTACCAAATCTCTCTGGATTATCAGGAAGTTTCTGTTTCTCATCACTGCGTCTCACACTGGTCAGATCATCAGATACAATGAGTACAGGATGAACAGTGTTGGGGTCCAGAGTTACAGGTGCTGAAAACACACACACACACACACACACACACACACGATGGAGCTAAGCTAACTTGAACATTACATTCACATGGAATAAGCTAACATTTATAGAAACCAAGAAATGATAACTGTAATTACAAAATTAACAACTTGCCTTATGCAGTTTTCAGAGTGTGTTTAAATTAGAGATGTAACCAATCATTATAACAATTCTAATTCTATGATAACTCTAAAACTTTTATAAACCACTGAAACTCTTCATGTTTTCACTCAGTCCCTCTGCTCACTCTTCGAACACTGAACAGTCTGAGGGCAATAGAAGCCTTTCAAAATAAAAGTTCCCTCAAATCACATAAAATAAAAATGAACACATTAATAATAATATCACAAGAGTAACTTCTTTTCTACATAACAAAAGCAGAAAAAAAGTAACCAAAAAGAACAGAAAAAGAAATTAATAGTTAACACACACACACACTTACTCAAAGAAAGAAAGAAAGACTCTTACTGTATTGGACAGTGTCCTGCATCTTCTCCCAGACTCTGAACTTCAGGTTGGCCAGATGTTTTGCCACATGGATCAGTGCTCCTGAAAGCTCCTCTGGATGCTGCAGTGTGCACTGGGCTCTGCAAAAACATTCAGGAGTCAGTGTTGCTGTGGCTTTGGATTCAGAAACACAGAGAACCAGAGAGACAGGAACCACATCACTCACCTTTTCACTGTGGCCTTGTAGTTCTGGAAAACAACAAAGCAAATATCAGTGGATATGATTTACATTTTTACACCACTGAAATGTGACGTTTCTGATGATGGAAAGAAGTTTGACTTTCTCACAGTATAAATACTGACTAAATGATCCTCACTTGTAAGAACAGGACGTCTTCAGCTCTCATCTCCTCTTCTACGGCTCTGATTGTGTCTGAAAGAGATGATATGTCTCTGCTCAGCTTCTCAATCTTCTCCTTCATCATCTGACTCTTCTGCTCCTCTTCCTCTCTCAGTGCAGTGATCCTGACTGCCTCTTCATCTCGTAGAAACTGGTGAAGCTTCTCAAACTGCTCCTTAATCTGACGCTCTGTGTGTTGGGCCTGAATCTGCAGTGAAGAGGAAATCAAATGAAATAGAACTGATTTTACAATGATGGAGAATAGAATTCTATCAAAACCATGTTATTGATTGTAACCTTTATATGTTCTGCAGTCTGACTCCAGTTCAGTTTACAGTCTTTAAAGATCTTCAGTTTCTCCTGTAGGGGCTTCAGTGCAGTTTTGATCTCTTCCTGAAACAAATCAACACACTGCATGGAGACTCTGTGTTTCAGCTCTTATTGTACACATCATTAACTCAGATCACTGTTTATTAAGAGGGTTTAACTGTAAATATGTTCAATATGAGTTTATAAATAATGTGACAATATTATCTATAGTATATTCTCCTTTAACAAGCACTGAATGAAGATTTTAAAATACACCAAATGCAAAAGAACATTTTATACATTATATATCTGCTCCTATTCATGAAGGTGACACTTCAGATGATGAAAATCTGTACATGATGGAATTGCAGACTCACAGATTTGATAATTATATGAATAAACTATTCAAAAAGCAAATGTAATACTGAACCTATAGATATTGTTAGGTAATATAACCTTCTTTCTCATTTTTTTTTTACATGACGCATGACCTCAGATGTACATTTTATTTACCTTACAGTCTGTTACTGCCTCCTCAATGGGGCAGAATTTGTGGTTGGTGTGTTTCCTTGAGTCCCGACACACCAAACACACCGGCTGTTGATCATCCAGACAGAAGAGTTTGAGTTTCTCACTGTGCAGACTGCAGACTGTTTCAGACCCTGATGAAGAGCTCTGATTTCCCTCCTGTAAGAAAGTCTCACACAGGTTCTTTAAGGCCAAGCTTATGGGAGGTTCCCCCTTAGATGACTTCCTCCTACATACAGGACATTCTCTGGATCCTTTGGCCTCCCAGAACTGCTGCAAACACACTTTACACACACTGTGACTGCAGCGCAGAACAACAGGATCCTTGAAGATTTCACAGCACACAGGACAGGAGAAATCCTCCTCTGAAAACTTAGAAGCCATTTTATTTTACTGCTGCTGTTGTTCTCTCCAGTCCGAACACTCAGAGTTTCACAATTAAACAACACCTATGTAGGTCCAGTTAGTAATCACTTCTTTTCACAGTTATATCAATGCGAAAGATTTCTCCATAAACTGAGAATAAACCAAATCTCACCAGAGCAGAACACTGCAGACTGTTTCTGAAGGACTGCAGTCGTCTCAGACTCAACACTTCCTTAATAGGAGGAGATTTACAGAGACACGTTATAACCTGTTACAGTCACCAGTTACATCAGAAACAGCACACAACACCTACTTAAAGGAGCAGTATTCCATTTATTATTCCTTATAACCTGAAAGTTATCTACAACGTGATTTAAAAAAAACAAAAACAGATTAACGAATGGCTTTAGCACAAATGTATTAAATCACTGAGAGAACTCTGTTTTGGAAAACTGACTTTTGGTCTTGTTTGTGTTTTAATGTGCCTCCTGTCACTTATTTTATCGGCACTGTACTCTAGGTTCTGGTGGCGGAGCTTCATGAGCATGGGTTAACCATTCAATTGTCAAACCCACTGTTAGATACCTAATCTTACCTAATGCACCTGTCAGAAATCACTGGGACAGTGCCCTGCCAGACCACTGGAGGGGGTGCTGGCAGGTGAATTGGTGGAGTCTGCTTTTTCTGTTTGTATTCCCTTGTACTTTGTGCCATGCCCTCCATATTGTGCTGCCTTCCCGCCTTGTCACCTGTTTCCCGTTTACCTTGATGATTTGCCGTATATATACACTATATTGCCAAAAGTATTCGCTCACCTGCCTTGACTCGCATATGAACTTAAGTGACATCCCATTCTTAATCCATAGGGTTCAATATGACGTCGGTCCACCCTTTGCAGCTATAACAGCTTCAACTCTTCTGGGAAGGCTGTCCACAAGGTTTAGGAGTGTGTTTATGGGAATTTTTGACCATTCTTCTAGAAGCGCATTTGTGAGGTCACAAACTGATGTTGGACGAGAAGGCCTGGCTCTCAGTCTCCGCTCTAATTCATCCCAAAGGTGTTCTATCGGGTTGAGGTCAGGACTCTGTGCAGGCCAGTCAAGTTCCTCCACACCAGACTCTGTCATCCATGTCTTTATGGACCTTTGTGCTTTGGTCACTGGTGCACAGTCATGTTGGAAGAGGAAGGGGCCAGATCCAAACTGTTCCCACATAGTTGGGAGCATGGAATTGTCCAAAATGTCTTGGTATGCTGAAGCATTCAGAGTTCCTTTCACTGGAACTAAGGGGCCAAGCCCAGCTCCTGAAAAACAACCCCACACCATAATCCCCCCTCCACCAAACTTTACACTTGGCACAATGCTGTCAGACAAGTACCGTTCTCCTGGCAACCGCCAAACCCAGACTCATCCATCAGATTGCCAGATGGAGAAGCGCGATTCGTCATTCCAGAGAACGCGTCTCCACTGCTCTAGAGTCCAGTGGCGGCGTGCTTTACACCACTGCATCCGACGCTTTGCATTGCACTTGGTGATGTATGGCTTGGATGCAGCTGCTCGGCCATGGAAACCCATTCCATGAAGCTCTCTGCGCACTGTTCTTGAGCTAATCTGAAGGCCACATGAAGTTTGGAGGTCTGTAGCGATTGACTCTGCAGAAAGTTGGCGACCTCAGCATCCGCTGACCCCGCTCCGTCAGTTTACGTGGCCTACCACTTCGTGGCTGAGTTGCTGTCGTTCCCAAACACTTCCACGTTCTTATAATACAGCTGACAGTTGACTGTGGAATATTTAGGAGCGAGGAAATTTCACGACTGGATTTGTTGCACAGGTGGCATCCTATCACAGTTCCACGCTGGAATTCACTGAGCTCCTGAGAGCGACCCATTCTTTCACAAATGTTTGTAAAAACAGTCTGCATGCCTAGGTGCTTGATTTTATACACCTGTGGCCATGGAAGTGATTGGAACACCTGATTCTGATTATTTGGATGGGTGAGCGAATACTTTTGGCAATATAGTGTGTGTATATATATATATATATATATATATATATACAGTAAGAAAGTCTTTAATATTCAGATTCTTGCTCTGCCTCCTCAGTAACATACGATTTCTTCTTACAAGAATTCAACATCATATTTGTGAAGATGTAGAGGTGAGCATGTCCTGTGGTCATCAGATTAGCCATTTTCTATGAAATAAAATGAAATCTAATGTTAGCTCTCAACAGTGAAGGATTTTATTGTGTATGTAAATAAATTAAATAATTATGTCATGCAGAGCTAGTTACGCTTTAGTTAGCTAACAATCAGTGTATCTCTTGAGCAGCATTCTATATTAACGTTACTAATGTTATACAGCAACCCAATAATCAGATAGCTCAACTTTTATTGCTGATATTTGACCAGTCACCAAGTAAAATGTTTTTTTTTAGTTTCTTAATGTAAAGAAGAATAAGGTTAAGAAGACAGTGTCCTAACTGTTGTTCTTCCACAAAATCCAATAACATTTTTTCATTTTATTTAAAGTGTATAATATATAAAGATAGAGCTGCATAAGTGAGTCTAGAGAGATGTTCAGCCTTAGAGAGCAAAATTCTTCAAGATTCAAGATTCAAGAAGCTTTATTGTCATTTCAACCACATATAGCTGACGCAGCACATAGTGAAATGAAACAACGTTTCTCCAGGACCTGGTGCTACAGAAACATACAACAACAAAGAGTTCAACACAAAAAAACACCACCTAGCTAGGACAGAAGTTTGTCTTAAGAAAGTGCACAGTGTGCAGCTCGGTGCAAACAGAGCATAGACAAGACAGTGCTGAAGACAATAAATACAAGAAAGACAACACAAAAGAACACAGGACACTTAGCACTGAAAAAGAAAGAAAAGAACATGTGTAATGGAATGTAAGTGAAATAAAATAAGATAAAATGAAATGATGTAAAAAAATATTGTGCAAAAATACAACAGCAGCAGTTGAGGTAGTGCAAATAGAAATAAACATAAATGTAACTATAGCAGCAGATGACAGGTAGAGGTAGTGCAATAAGTAATGAACAATATAAATTGTGTGTGCGTGCGTGTGAGGTCTAAAGTCATTACTTTAAATGGATTTACAGCCAAACACACAGACAGACAGACAGACAAACACACACACACAAAATTTGAAAAATAAAGACACACTCACCATTTTTCTCTTGAAATACTCTGTCTCTACTTGTGAAATATTGGTGATTCTTTGAGCGCAGCTATGGCCACTTGTCCTGATGCACCAAAGAAGCTGAAATCTACTTTGGGGAGATTTGCAAAAAGTTTAGAGCATAAACATATTCAGTATTGGTCGTTGTCAAACGGTTGTACAGCCGGGTTTTTTTTCAATGCGGAATCAGCAGACGTAGCGCTTTTCAGGTTATCTGGACCGGGGCACATGGATGCCACGTCTGAGTGATTATTTAGGTGGTCTTACCAGCGAACTAGATGACGGCGACCAAATTTTTGAATTCATAAGTGCTGGCCCTAAAACATGTGGATACAAAACAATAAAAGGAAAAACAACAATGAAAGCTAAAGGTATCACTTTAAATTACACCAATTCTGAAATTGTTCATTTAAAATCTCTGACAGAGCTGGTGGACAACCATGTGAAAAATCTGGACCAATCCGGTCAGCTTATAACCTCACAAAATCAAATTGTGAGAGATAAAAAGGGGTTTCATTTGAGAAACCAGCCACAGTTGAAAAGGTTCAGGGTCAAGCGAGTTTTATTACCTGATTTCACAACTCTCCCTTACGGGTACTAAGGCTGTTCATGTATATATGTATGTATGTATGTATGTATAGTTTATTTTGTTTGTTTCTGTTGATTTGAAACATCATTAGTCAAGGAAAATATGAATGTGAATGCTTTTGATGCCAGGATGCAATTACCATTTTCATGTATCGTGTGTGGACCTAGTAATAGCAGTAAATCATATTTTATCAAGCTGCTGCTGGAAAACTGTAAAGAGGTATTTTCAAAAGTCCCTGACAATATTGTGTGGATTTTTTCTTGTTGGCAACCTCTGTATGATGAATTGTTGTCCAAAATAAATATAAAATTTCTTCAAGGAATCCCTGATTCGTTGTGTGACGATGAACTATTTCCCCCCAACAAAACAAACTCATTGGTAATTGATGACTTGATGGAAACTGCCAGTAAGAACGACGAAGTAGAAAAGGCTTTTACAAAATACACCCATCACAGAAATCTGAGCATCATCTATCTCGTTCAAAATTTGTTTTTTCAAGGCAAATCTAGTAGAACCATTAACCTAAATGCCAACTACATAGTTTTTTTTAAAAACCCTAGAGATAAATTACAGATCGGCGTACTAGCTCGTCAAACGTATCCTGATAACAGCAAGTATTTTTTAGAATGTTTTCGAGATGCAACTGCTAGACCATTTGGTTATTTATTAGTAGATCTCAAAGCGCAAACACCAGAAGAACTTCGTCTCCGGTCAGGGGTGTTTCCACAAGAGAAGCTGATTGTGTATGTTCCGAAAAAGAAGAAAAAACTTTAAAGTATCGAAAACAATGTCAGGTCGGTTGAAACAAACCCTCCCATTGTTGCAAACATTACATACTGTAGGTCACCCCCCCAGTCAGAGAAAGACAATGTTAAGGAATGCCTCAACAGATCTCATTCTGAGCATATGCGAGCTCGCTTTAAACGTTCTGAGAGGGAACGTACCATTGATGACGAAACAATACAGAGGTTTAAAAAAACAGAAAAAGTGGATCAAACTTTTTGCGGATAAAAGAATGTCGATAGAAACAAAAAGGAAGGTTGTTAATCAAACTGGTGGATTTCTTCTTCCGCTACTCAGCGTGGCCGTTCCTTTTATAAGCAGCTTAATTGCGTCCCGTAACAATTAACATGGAGACCGCAGAGAAAATGTATTTAATCCCTCAACATCAATTCGATAAACTTAGAAACATCACCACAGAGAAAGAAAGCTTAAGAAAGACTGCTGAAAACAACTTGGATGAGACAATACGACACATTTTGTTTAGGACTGATGTGAATGATTATGAGAAGTCTAAACTCTACGCATCGGCCCTGCAAATGTTTTTAAACTTGGTAAAATTAGGCTTCGTGGAATGATGAAGGTGAATTTATTTTTAAAGGAAATGCCGTCAAAGGTTCTCACATGGTGGATCTGCTTAAGAGTCTCATGGCCCCTCATAAAGTATCTGATGATCGGAGGCCTTTAGGTTGGAAAGAATTATTACATACTGTAGCTAGTCTAAATATCCCCTTCTCAACCATACCTAACGGAGATGTTCTACGCAAAATATCCGACACAAAAAGATCTAAAGATCCACACCCTTCACCACATGATTCTCCTTCTTTGTCAGCTAAAAGCAAAGACTATGATTCCACGACCCCCGACCCCGTTTTTGAATCACCGGTTCTTAAACAATCTGCCTGGTATGATTTTTGAAAAATGACTGACGAGGGACTACTAATTTTGCAATGTATTTCGATAATGTTTATTTCAATAAAGTTATTCTGCATCGAGAATTTTCTTGTGAAGCATCATGATTAATTACATTATACACATGAATGAAACATGTCTAGAGAGTTAACACATTGTACACACCTAAATGAATGTTTTTTATTTACTCTAGGGTACAGTTTTTTCACAAAAGATACAACAGCATTATCGTTTCTATTTAAATCTTTACCATACATAGACATAATGCGGTTAAAGGAATAACCTTTAGCTCTATGACACAGAAAAAATACACAGTGCTGTCCGCAGCATACTGAGGTAAAATTTTGAACTTGTACAGGGTTATATTTTATTTCGCTACAGGTTTTTCTCAAAAAATAATCGATAGAATCAGGAAAGAGTTCGTAATCTGGCGGGTTTCTGTATGAGTCAAAAAAATTCCCTGGAAGTTTCATCATTAAGACATAAAGCTAGCCAATGCTCGCCCTGCATGTGTCTCAGATATGTATTTACGATAAACAGAGCTGGAAATCTTGTCAAGGTGTTCGTAGGTAATTCATCGCTGGCCACCACACCGCAGAATATTTTAGCTATTTCAGGGCAACTTCTCATAACATCCATCAGTTCTCCGGTGTCCATTTGTTACTGGTAATCGATGAGCACGTTTCTTCTATTGTTTATTTCTATAATGCTGTAGAAACTAGCGTACACAATTAGATTCACGGTTCTCGGAAGGGCTTGTCGAAATCTGAGTTCCAAACGCATATTCCCCGAATTTATCAATGACAAATGTCGGCCGCAGTCTGCATCGGGGTTCAAGTTAAATGTGAATAAAGTATAACCGTGCGTATACTCATCTCTGTTAATCGACAATGCCTGATCTTCCCGATGCTAAAATTAAAGATTGGAATTCACAGACCACATTTCCGGACTGGAAATCCGGTTGAAACGGTTTTGCAGGATATTGAGTACCATCTACGTAGAGCGCTACAAACCCTGTATTGTAATGTTTAAAATCAAACGGGTTTTTGTTGTACGAACTGCTGAAGGCATCGTTGTCTACCATTCCAAAGATAATGGTTTTAGGTAGAGGCCCGAGGAAAAGATTCTCTTGTGAGCAAATGCGACTCCCCGCAGCCATGCTGAAAGTCTTCATGCAAACACTTTCAATGGGATATTTGGCCATGGCTATAAATAGCCCTTGTGCATGCCCTAGTTTTACAGCCGGTGAGACGGATACTTTCTTCACAAAAAGAGTAGCATTGAGCATTTTTAGAACGAAATTGGTATTTCCTTCATTCATCAAGCAAAATACATCTTTACTGTGAATCATTTTAATCCTCAAATTGACGCCATTAAGTAAAAATTTATCTTGAAAAAATATATCAGAGTGAATATGCCCAATCAGGTCAAAGGTGTTGCTTTCAGCACTAAACCGGGCCCTTTGTTTGAGACCATCGTTTCGACCATCAGGGTCAGTGGCATCCATATGTCTTGCTGTGTCTTTGTAGAATAATCCGGTGCAAAATTGTGTTTCCAGGGTTTCTTTTCCATAGTTGAGGAGACATTTGAAGGTAGTACGGTATGGGTATGTACTGCTAGATTGAGAAATAAGACGATCCCCTAGCATCACATCTACTTGTAAGAAAAGCGATGCTATTGGATAGTTAACAATGCCAACCTTTGCATTGTTAGCTATGTTGGTACCATCTGCATTCAGGATTTTGCAGGTTAGGTGTAAAAAGGTGTTGTTCAAGTCGAGGTAATCCTCACCATTTCCGGGCACAAAGAACTCCAAGGGTCCGTTGTCTGTCAGAGCAGAAAGTGGAGGTATTTCAACATAAGTATACTTTTCGATACTCGTTTGGGTATACGGTAGTGTAAAAATATCCAATTCTGACTTAGTACACTCTGAGGATAGACTGTGTAAAAAAGCCATGATGTTAGAAAATGTACAACCGCTTTCTTTTGTGAGAGATGGGAGGATGCTTCGTGCCTCTCTGCTTGGTCTTTTTCACACTGGTCTTGATTTTAGTTACCTTGTGTCTTTTATTCAGAATCGTGTGTCGATGTCCCAGGGGTCTTTTAGATTTTCTGCGCGCAATCAGTGCTAGACCTGATCCATCCTGATTCTGAGTGTGTGTCTTGTTTTTAACGGTGCTCACTACATTGCTTACAATACCTTTGGCAGCAGTTTTTAAATGAGGTATTGCAATAGCGAATCCTCTTTTCAAGATTCAAGATTCAAGGTATTGCAATAGCGAATCCTCTTTTGAGGAATGGAACAGCCATTCTAAAAAGACCCTTGAACAGACCACCGAGACCCCCCCCATACATGGTGGGGGCACTGTGAAACCCTGGGAGGCCATTTCTGGCCTGGTTGACATAATAATTCACATAGGAATGAGGATCAGTGTACCGCCTATCCATCTTTTTTACAATCGGAACGAATGTTTAGCAGGTCTGAAGTGTAGTCTAGCTATAAATTTCCCGTAAGTAAACGGTATTCGTCTGTTCTGGTCCGACACATAGTGCGGCTTGTCATAAGATATTGTGACCACTTTATTGTTTTCCCCTGTTATATGTACACATCTCAACAAAGGGACGAAGCTGTCACCAACGCGCTGATGCTCAATGACGTCAGTATACACGTACGTTGTGTAAAAGCCCTGCATGAATATCAGCCGGATAAGGCGCTTCCGGGTCGTCAAACGTTAACAGAGTGTTGGGTTGCAGACCTAGCATATTTGCCAAGTTTCCATTAGCGCTGAATGTGTACGTTTTTTGGCATACCATACGGATTTTATTTTTTATGGGGTTATAGGATAACTCCATGTAAATATTATGGTTTTTCATCGTTTGGTTGATTTCACTAACCAGTTTTTCAATACTTTCATAATACGCTTTAGTGATGTGACAGACGTAGTATTTTATTTTCTTTGATCCGCTCAACAGAACCACATGAAATTGACATTCTTGCTGGCTTACTGAGTGCCAACTATGGACGTATTGAACCTCCGCGAGTGAAATCTCCCATTCTCCTTTCAAATTGATTGGTTTGGCTATTTTAGTAGTATAGTATCCGATCTTATTTTTAGGATATATATCCAGCGATGCATTACTTGGAAGAGTTAAATAGAATCTGCTCTCTTCCATGGTTAAAGAATTATAGATTTCTGTTTTATTCGAGGCAATACTTTTAAGTTCTAACGCGCGATGTCAGCTACTTCTTCAGCAGGAATCCAGGAATTAAATTTAATCGGGCCACCCCACCCATTTCACCAGACAGACTTTTTTCCGGTTTCGGATCTTTTCAGACAAGATTTTCTCTATTTTGAATGCCCTGTCCTAGCCAAAAATAATCTTTTGTAACTCTGGTTCATAAAAGGTTCCCTCAATTTTTTCACCGTCACAGTCTTTCAATTTATATACCGGGGGATCTCTTGGTAACCATTCAGATATTGTAAAGTATTCATCTGTAAAATTTTGTTCATAGCCCTTTTCAAACTGTCTTTTTAAATGGGAAATTCTAACAACGTCACCGACTTTAAACTTGAATTTTAGTTTCTTTATTTTCGGTGAAAATAATCCGTATAGGGTTTTAAATACGCTGAAGGAATTGGTTTCGTTTACATCGACGGGCTTCATTTTGATGCTGGAATAGTAACTGTGATTGTACGCGTGGACCAAGTCCTGTACAACATCGGTGTATTTTCTCGTGTTAAAAGCTGTAAAATATCTCCACATCCTGGTCTTTAACGTTCTATTAAATCTTTCACACACCACTGCTTTCTGCCCCGTGCCCGTAGCAAAGTGAACAATGTTGTGTCTTTTCATTAAATTTTGAAAATTTTTGTTAAAAAACTCCTTCCCTTGGCCAGTTTGTAGTTTTTTGGGGACTCTACCTTCCTTTAGAATGGAATCAAAAGCTTTAGTCACCTCTGTTCCGGTCTTGTTTTGTAACACGCAAACCCAAGCATGTTTAGATAAAATATCTATACACGTTATCAGAAATTTTGCATTGTCATTACTCTCTGACTCGTTCAACATATCGACTAAATCAGCTTGCCACTGTTCATCGATGTCCAAAATAGTCCACAATGTCTTCATACACCTGGTCACCGCAGATTTCCTTCATTTTCTCTTTAGCCTCACTCAGAACAGATTTGATGTAAGGCTCATCCTTCCAATGACAAACGGCTGCCTCGGCGATTGCCTGAATTTTTTCCAAGGATGGAGTTTGCTTGATACCGCACATTTTCAGTCCTCTAGACACCGTGTATTTCAACCACGGTTTAAATAGCTTTTTCATCAATCTGTAGGAGTTCATGTGCAGATAGTACTCATCGGGGTCGAATAAGCACGAGTGTTGGAGTTGACTCGGGTGATCAATCGCACACCCGTTGCAGTTGTCTTTGAGATCTTGATCAATGATTCTGTCCAGCAGTTCTCCCATCACAGCACGGATGATAGCTAGCGCGGTGTTTGATATGCATCAAACAGACTGTAAGGTAAATAAAATGTACCTGTGAAAGAAGCTTATATTACTTAACAATATCTGTTTTCAGTATTGTATTTGGTTTTTGATCAGTTTATTCATGTAGTGGTAGATCAGTGGTTAAGGTGTTGGACTACTGCTTGGAAGGTTGTGAGTTTAAATCCCAGGACACCATGCTGCTAGTGCTGGGCCCTTGAGTAAGGCCCTTGTTCCTCATTTGTATAACGGAGATAAACATAGGTTTCTCTGTATAAGAGCATCTGCCAAATGCTGTAAATATAACTGTTTTATTCAGATTTTCACCATCTGAAGTGTCTCCTGCATAAACCACAGCAGATATATAATTTTTACAATTTCCTTCTGCACTTAGTGGATTTT
Source organism: Hemibagrus wyckioides (assembly GCF_019097595.1). Taxonomy (NCBI): domain Eukaryota; kingdom Metazoa; phylum Chordata; class Actinopteri; order Siluriformes; family Bagridae; genus Hemibagrus; species Hemibagrus wyckioides. The sequence goes on along the minus strand of NC_080715.1, from coordinate 3,125,518 downwards.
AAAAGCTTCTCTGAGTGCTTGTTAAAGGAGAATATACTGTAGATAATATTGTCACATTATTTATAAACTCATATTGAACATATTTACAGTTAAACCCTCTTAATAAACAGTGATCTGAGTTAATGATGTGTACAATAAGAGCTGAAACACAGAGTCTCCATGCAGTGTGTTGATTTGTTTCAGGAGGAGATCAAAACTTGGACATCTGGGGGACAAAGTTAGGGAGGACAGATTAAGATGGTTTGGACATGTCCAGAGGAGGAAGAGTGACTATATTGGTAGGAGAATGTTGGACATGGAGCTGCCAGGCAGGAGGAAAAGAGGAAGGCCAAAGAAGAGGTATATGGATGTAATAAATGAGGATATGAAGCTAGTGGGTGTAAGTGTTGAGGATGCAGAAGATAGGGATAGGTGGAGAGAGATGATTCGCTGTGGAGACCCCTGAAGGGAAAAGCCCAAAGAAGAAGAAAAAGATTATTATTAGTTGTTGTTATTATTATTATTATTATTATTATTATTATTATTATTATTAATCTGTTCATTTTGTAATTATTTTATTTGAGGGAACGTTTATTTTGAGATGTTTCTATTGACTGAGTGAAAACATGAAGAGTTTCAGTGGTTTATAAAAGTTTTAGAGTTATCATAGAATTAGAATTGTTATAATGATTGGTTACATCTCTAATTTAAACACACTCTGAAAACTGCATAAGGCAAGTTGTTAATTTTGTAATTACAGTTATCATTTCTTGGTTTCTGTAAATGTTAGCTAGTTCCATGTGAATGTAATGTTGAAGTTAGCTTAGCTCCATCATGTGTGTGTGTGTGTGTGTGTGTGTGTGTGTGTGTGTGTTTTCAGCACCTGTACCTCTGGACCCCAACACTGTTTCTCCTTATCTCATTGTATCTGATGATCTGACCAGTGTGAGACGCAGTGATGAGAAACAGAAACTTCCTGATAATCCAGAGAGATTTGATGAATATTCGTGTATCCTGGGCTCTGAGGGCTTTAACTCAGGGACACACTGCTGGGATGTTGAAGTTGGAGACTGTACAGACTGGTTAGTGGGTGTGATGACAGAATCTGCTCAGAGGAAGGGGAAGATATACTCCAAAAATGGAATCTGGTATGTGACGTATTATGATGGTAAATATTGGGCACGTTCTACACCACAGACATTCACTCACCTCTCAGTGGAACAGAAACTCCAGAGGATCAGAGTGAAACTGGACTGGGACAGAGGAAAGCTGTCATTCTCCAACCCTCTCACTAACACACACTTACACACTTTCACACAAACATTTACTGATAAATTACTGCCATATCTAGGTGTTTATGGTAAAGAATTTCCTCTAAAGATTCTGCCACTTCAGTGCTCTGTAAGAGTGAATCAGATCAGTTAGAGCTGATATTGTTTTATTCCAGATCATTCATGAAATATTGCACATTAAAAGATTCATATTCTTTGTGAAAGTTTGTTTTTACAGAAGCACTGAACAGTTCATTGTGAAAAGTTTATTGAAGTGCTGTGACCTTATTTCAGCTCACCTTGTCAATGAAATCAAAATAATGTGAAACTGGAAATGATACATCCTGAAAGTTATTAGATGAAATTAAAGTTGATTTTGAGTTAAAAGAATTATTTACTTTGTTGAAATAGAGTTATTAATTTAAAATAATGTGACATTAAATTTAAATAACTACATAGAACTTTTTCCTCCACAGCTTTCAGTTCAGGGCTTCAACACACAAATAAACCACAGGAGGAAATTAAAATAATAAAAGTCTGTTTAAATGTAGAATCTGAAATCTGAAATAGATGTAATAATTTAATTTTACTGCTGTATTTTAAATCATTTGAAATAAACTGAGACTTTGAAAGCTCATGTCTTTACTGTATTTGTACTTGTTAGCACTATGCTGTTAATCTTGGGTGAAATGTTTAGCTGGCTGTGTGTGTTATGTGTGAAACTGTACAGTGGAGGAGAATTCAAGCTCTCCGTTTCACTCCACCTGCACTTTGTGGTTTTACAAACATCAGATGGATTTGTCACAAATTTCTAAACCATAGGATGGCAGGAGGAGACTCATTAATATTCATGAGTGTATCTCCTTTAGCTACTGATCTTGTTCATCCATTAACTGGTGTGATCACTGAGAGAAACTGGGTGATGTGGAGATACTGGAGCATCTTGATGTTGGGTTGAAATAGATGTCTAAGAGTGAGAGTTAAACACAAGTGAGAATTATTGTTACAGTCTGACTGTGTATTAGCCGTTTTTATATTTAGACTAATTGTAGAGATTTATGTTTATTTAGTTTCATTCTTACACAACAGTCATCAAAGATTGTGTGTTACGTCTCGTTCTGAGTGTGGTTTAAGCTAGTTTTAAGTTCTTATTCCTGCTATTGTTTCTGTCAGTAACCCCATTATGGTCTCATATACAACAAGACAAGTCACACAGGGAGAATATTAAAGGACTTAAACATGGAAAATAAAATGCAACAGATAATTTGGTATGCTGCTCATTTTTGCAGAATAATCTACTGGAGAGAAACAAGAACTGGGGAAAAAACCAGCTACAGTTCTACACTTGTATGACTTTCTGCTGTACATTGACTATTAACCTCCTAAGACCCAAACTTTGGTTTGGCTTGCATTTTATATTTCTTCTAGCTATTTGGAGGAACCAATAAATATAATCAGATATTTTTGAACATGAAGCCACTTCTTGTACAACAGGTTCCAGTTACAAAGAATTAAGTATTATGTACAGAATACTTAATCCAAAAATGTGTAGGAGGTTTATTTATGGAAGCAGCATATTGAAAGTCGTACATGTGTAAAAAAAAATCTACAAAATAATGAGTGACCACATATAAAGTAACTAGCTGAAAAAAATGTTTTGTCATAATACATTGACTGTATTAACCTAAGATTTGCTTCTTCCAACAGATTAACACCAGATTCACTAAACACATGACAAATATTTCAATCCCAACATATTTAATGTGTTTCAGGGTGCAGCTTTCTTTTACAGTGAGACGTGACAATTCCAGCTGACTTGGTTTACACTTTTTCAGTGAGCACAGTGTGTGAATTGGATGGAAAGATGCTTACGTTATGTCTATACTAAACAAATGTCCTGCTCTTGTGTCTGCTGTATATTTTAGATTACCTAAGAATCAATAAACTGAAAAACACCACCTTATACATTTGTGGTACAGATTTTGATCAGGAATAAATAAGTGAACAATGACAGGATGTATTTCTGTAACTCTAGAAGTCCAAACCAGAAATTAATAAGACATTGTACCTGTAACTGGTAGCAAATAGCACACAGTTTGTCTAAACAGAAAAGCACTCAAAGTCCATAAGTTTCCTAATCACAGTGCAGACACGTGAATTCATTCCTGATTTCTTTCTCTCCTGTGTTCCAGCAACAACCTTTGACCCTCCTTCTGGATTAATACCCATGCTGTCTCTGATATAAAATCTAAATATTTCAGTATGTTTTATCTCCTTAAAATGTCATTACCTCATTTACACTGTAACTGATGACACCCATCTATGTAGCTGTTCTACATTTCATAGAGCCCTTCATTATCCTATCTGAACCTACTGATTTTAAACGTTATTCAGTTCTTATAGAACCTTGCTTCTACAGATTCACCTGCTGACACAGTGCAGAGAACTACACTTTCACAAATATGATATTAAATAAAAAATTATAAATATCTTGCATATGCTATGTTTTTTAACATAATGTGAAATTCTAACAGCCTTTGAATTTTTTTTAAAACTTATTTTTAATAGTTTTAAAATATCTTACAATGTCAGAGTGCTTTAATAAATTAGTTAATAAATTAATAAAATTACATTCATAAATAAACAACCTAGCAATTATAAAGATTACATTTAAAATAAAATATTTCTCCTTCTCAATCTTCTAGTTGTTAGGAGTTACTGGGACACTTCCCTGTCAGACCACCAGAGGGGGCACTTTCAGGTGTTTCATGATAGCCTGCTTTGTCATTGTTGTTCACGTGTGTTTACATTTACATTTCTGGCACTTGGCAGACGCTCTTATCCAGAGCAACGAACAAATGTGTGTGGCACAATACAAATGTACAAATGTGTTGTGCCACGCCCTTCCTGTTGTTCTGCTTTCCCACTGTGTCACCTGTCTCCCATTTACCCTGATGTTCTGTCCTATATACACCTGTCTTGTAAACTCAGGAAACAAACTGTGGATGAAAAAAGAATATCTGACCAAAATGTTTTTTGTATAAACACAACTCCAAAACAAATACACAGTTGTTTCAGGAGCAGAGTTACAGAAAGAGCAGCTGGCATCAATGTCCTTTTTACATCTCAAGGAAATAAAGGATTTAACAGGATAATATTTATACAGCAATTTAAATCAAATTTCTCTCATCTTGTTAGATAAATAATACTTACAAGTCCAGATGTATTTCTGTGGTATATTATTGATAAACCATCCCAGTATGACATCACATGAGGGCCAGTGACAGAGTAAAAAAAGTAAAAAAAAAACAAAAAAAGTGCTCTCAGTCTTTTATTGTGACGGCGACTGAGAAACTCAGTTTATTTGTTTTATTGGGTTGAATATCTGAAATAGCAGCAGCTGAGAAAGAAGACCCTCTCAAGAGCATAATCACACCTGAGGGAAAGACATCAAACACAATGGAGAATTAGTTTGCAGATACAGGAACAGAAAAAGCAGTGTAACGGTGGCGACACCCAATTGAACATTTTAACTAAAACATTACTAGTTCGGGCACCAGACAGGGGTTAGCCTGTCAAAATAATTAGATAAGTACCCCGGATTGCCGTCAAACACCACCTATTACATACAACTTAATAATAGTAACCATAGATATGTAAAAAAAGAAATAAATGCACATGAAAGGAAAATGTCCATTTAAGGTTTGCATATATTTTCTTTAAATAGGAAACTATACATCATACATTTGACCACAATTAAAGAAAAACACAAAACTAAACAAAACCATCAAACCCTCACAAAAACCATCAAAAACCCTCAAAAAAAACACACACAATCTGAGGCGATCGCGAGGTTTCTGTATTCACAGCAGCAGTTTCGAGCCTCTGGTGCTCGATTAGTTACTGTTCCGAACCGAGGATCAAAAAAAAGGAAACACAAACGAGATTAGATCCAGACGGTCTCTTATTAAGGAAAACAAAGGGCTATGATGTGAAAGAGAAAATAAATAAAAAATACTCACATTAAGGGGAGTTGTTGCGATATGCGAGTGACGAGTGTGTGTGTGTGTCTGTGTGTGTGTGCGCGTGTGTGTGTGTGTGTGTGTGTGTGTGGCAAACCGTGGGCCATCCAGCCGGCAGCGTCGGCTTGGGAACTCGGGACAGAGTTTCACACAGCAGATCTGAAGTGGATCTTCATCATGGAAAGAAGGCATCCAGGTAAAGGCACTTCCCATTCACTCCTGAGACAACACGCGACTTTGTGCTGGCTTTGTGGTCCTGCGCTCGGATATTGATCTCGGCGACCCTCCGGCTTTTACTCCAGCTGTACCCCTGCGTGAGTTTGTGCTCAGCTGATACTGGTGCAGCCACCACCCTGGACACTCGCGGCTTCTTCCTCTGATCCTCACTCAAACAAAAACCCACCATTTTGTTCCTAGACCGCTGTATATATCACTATCTCACTTCCTTCCCCAAATTAAATTCCCGTTCCTATTCGCTGGCCGTCATGACGTTTAGTTGTTTCACTAAACGCCCCCCCCCCAGAGAAAACAACCCACAGTTGCTGGAAGAGGTTACCAAGATTAAAATCCTAGAAACTCTTCATCTTCAGAGATTCCTGAAATACTTCACGGAGTTTCTGCTTTTCTTGGGCGTCTATCTCTTCTGCAGTGGGAAAACACGGTTTTAAATTGCACACATGGACAGTGCGGACATCTTCCCCAGTGGCCTCCATCGCTACTCTGTAGTTCAACAGGCCCAACTTCTCAATCACCCGGTAAGGTCCTTTCCATCTTGGGGCTAGTTTGGTACTAAAAAGTGGTGAAGTGCACTTGACTGGGAAAATTTCTTACCCACACACAGTCTTTCTATTTAATACAATTTCTCTTCTCTTTTTGTTGTAGCTTCTCAGTTGTCTCTCTGCAGCTTTTCTGCAACACCCTTTTGCTCTCAACTGCAGCTGAGATAACTGTTTAACAAGGCCGTAAGAGGGTGTATCAGGAAGAAGATTCTGGCCATGCAGTACCTTGTCTATTGGTCCTTGTAATTTTCTTCCCAGGTGTAGTTCAGCTGGAGACATTCCAATTGTTTCCTGTACAGCTGAGTTGATGGCAAACCTTAGCTCAGGAAGATACTGGTCCCATTTTTGGTGGTTATCCTCAACATATGGTGCAATCATTTGTTTTAAGGTACGGTTCACCCGTTCTGTCATGTTGGTTTGAGGATATGCTGTTGTGGTTTTTTTGATTTATCCTCCATTTTACAGATCTCTTTGCATACAGCTGAAACAAACTGTGTACCTTGGTCAGACAGAATGCAGTTAGGAACACCCCATCTGGTGAGAATTTCCTTCCTGAGGAGAGATGCGACAGTCTGTGCAGTGGCATTCCGCATGGGGAACAACTCAACCCACTGCGAAAAGTAATCTACAAAGACTAAAAGATATTGGTGTTGGTGAGTGCTGCGGGGCAGGGGTCCCGTGATGTCTACTCCTAGCATTTCACTTGGTCGTGAGGTAGTAACTTGTTGGAGTTTTCCCGCAGGCTTTTGGTTTTCACCTTTTACAGTCTGGCATTTCACACATCTCTTGACGTGTTGCTTCACGTCTGTCCACATTCCTGGCCAGAAAGCAACATGATGCAGCCTTTTGAAAGTTTAGAAAATTCCTACATGACCACTCAAAGGATGTGAATGATAATGTTGTAGGTTGGTTGGGATCACACTTCTGGGAATATACACTCAAAAATGTACTTGGCCACTGGGTAGGTGAGTCTTGTGAAACAATTTATCTTATCAAATTGCATTTTAAGAAGGTTATCGTCATTGGCCAGTTCTTGAAATATGTGTGCAATTTCTGCATCTTTGTGTTGTTCCTTCCAGATGACAGCATCAGTGACTGGAAACTCTGGATTTTCTTTCTGGGTGGAATAAAGATGGCATTCAGGTCTGGAGTGCATGTGGGAAAGGGCATCAGGTGCCAGGTTAAGTTTTCCTTTGCGGTATTCCACGACAAAATCAAATCTCTGTAGGCGGAGAGCCCATCAAATCAGTCGGCTGGTAGTCTTAGTGGAATTCATCACCCACTGTAAAGCTGAATGATCAGTAACAATGGTAAATAGTTTGGGTTCAAGATAATGTTGCCATTTTTCTAGTGCCCACACTACTGCCAAACATTCTTTCTCTGTCATGGAATAGTTTACCTCTGCTTTGTTCAATGTCCTACTCCCATAGGCGATTACCTCCTCCAGGCCACTGTTTTTCCTTTGGGCCAAAACTGCACCAAGTCCAGTGTCGCTGGCATCAGTATAGACCACAAATGGTTGTTGCAGATCAGGATGACCTAATATGGGAGATGAAATTAGACAGGCTTTCAACTGATCAAAAGCTTCCTGACATTGCTGTGTCCACTGAAATGGGCAACCCTTTTTCTTCAGTGCATTGATAGGTTCAGCGACCTGAGAGAAGTTGGGCACAAATCTGTGGTACCATCCTGAAAGTCCTAGAAAGGTTCTTTCAGGTTGGCAGGCACAGGGTAAGAACGTATGGCTTCCACTTTACTTGGGTCTGCTGTAATGCCTTTGATGTTCACCACATGACCAAGGAATGTCAGTTCCTCCAGACAGAATTTGCTCTTTTTCAGGTTGATGGTTAAACCAGCAGTTTGCAATCTAGAAAGGACAATTTGGAGATCCTGGAGATGCTGGTTCAGAGATGGGGAGTATACAATGATATCAATGTACACAAAACATATTTTCCCTCTCAATTCTCCAAGAATAGTTTCCATCAACCTCTGAAATGTTGCTGGGGCATTTTTCAGTCCAAAAGGCATCACATTAAACTGAAGGCGGTCTTAGATTTGCTCTCAGGGTCCATCATCACCTGCCAGTAACCACTGTTCAGGTCAATAGTGGAAAAGATAACTGCTCCTGAGAGAGACTCAAAATCTCAGTGATGTTAGGTAGAGGATAAGCATCTCTCTCAGTGATGGCATTTACCTTACGGTAATCAACACAGAACCTCAAGCTCCCATCCTTCTTCAGGACTAACACCACCGTTGAGGCCCAAGCAGAGTAAGACGGTTCCACTATGCTATTTTCCAGCATTTCTTTAAGTTGTTCCTTTACAACCGCTTGTTTCTCAGGGGTTAGTCAATATGGTTGTTGCTTTATGGGAACTGGGTGAGTGGTGTAAATACAATGTTGAAGAACAGTCGTCCTTCCAAGCTTCATGAACAGCCATCTCTAACAAGGTTTGGTCATCCAGATAGGTTAATGGTGGTGATGGTGTGAATTGAAATGGAGGAATAGAGCTGAATACTGAAAGTGTTTTGTTTGAATGTGGAGTTTGGGAATTCTTTTCCAAATGTGGGGATCTTCCAACAGGAACGCTGGCATATCCTGGTTGAAAAGGATAGTCTTCCTAGGGGTTTGCCTTGAAGGAATATTTCTGGTCAGCTACATTAATCTGCAGACCACTGGAATAAATGAAGTCCAGGCCTAAGACAACAGAATAAACCAGGGCCTTGGAGGTGAGAATGGCAGCATGAGTAGGAAAGGTTTTGTGGTGAAGTGTGATCTGAACATTTGTCCATCCTAAAGGCACTTCGGCCTCTCCATTCACCAAATAAAGTGGACCAAGGGTCCAGGGATGAAGGCTGGTAGGGGGTTCCAGTTCCTTCCAGAGACTCTCATGGAGAAGGGTATAACTTGCTCCCGTATCCTAGATAGCTTTTCCTCTCCAATCTCCAATATGAACGGGTACGACCAACTGTTGAGGTATGGAAACAAACTTATTAGTGGCAGACTTATTGGATGACTTTGTAGGAAGTGAAACTGACAGGGCATTACTGGATGGTGATACTCCATGCTTCTGTGGCTGGAAGGAACGTTTATTTCCTGCAGATGGATGCTGACTGGATGACTGGGTCACCGCAGGGAGGAATAGAGTGGACAGTTACCTGGTGGATGCTATCCTTTACATCTCCAGCACTGGACTGGTGGCCTTTCAACAGCTCGATTGACGGTAGGGCTCTGTGGTTGAGTCATCCGTCCTTCATAGTGTAACTGCTGAACATAATCTTTCTCCAGCTGAAAGCCTAGTTTCACCATCTCATCCACTGTATTTACTCTGCTACGAAATTGGCTGGCTAGGTAAGGCTTGATGTTTTTGAGAATCACTTTTACTAGCTTACTATCCATTAGGGAGGGCTTCCACCGTTTACACAGGGCTCTGTATGAGAAAGCAAAGTCTCTGATTGATTCCTTTTCTGCCTGTGTTCTAGTTCGGACCCTCTCCGCCAGCTCATCTTCATAGTCCTCAGAGAGGAAGGCTGAGAGGAAAGCAGTTTCAAACTCGTTCCAGGTAGTAACAGAAGATCGAACAACTTCCCACCAATCACGTGCCGTGCCATATAGGACAGTGAGGAAGGTAGCCAAGAGGTCAGCATCAGTCAGGGAATGTAAGGCCAAAAAGTCCTGACAGCGAGCTAGATATAACAGTGGATCAGTATCATCTCAAGGTCTTCCAAATGTTGGAAAAGTTAGTTTCAAATGATCACTTTTGACAGCAAGCGGTGGAAGTGTCAATGGAGCAGTCACTGAAGGAGCAGATGAAAGACTGGTTCCGGGTGCCGATACTGGTGAGGTCTTTGAAAGGTCTGCCACTTGCTTTTCATGTGTTTTGAAATATTTCCTCATTTCCAAATGAAGATCTTTTAGGTGGTCTCTGATGACATCTAGTTCAGTGCTACAGTGCTGAATCTTGTTGGAAAGGTTTTCATGAATCTTCCCACATTCTTGTGTAGCTCGAATATCCTTTTGTAATTCCACCTAAACCTGTTCGACCATGAAGGTAATTTCACTTCTCTGGACTTCTTCTGCCACCATCACCTTCAGGGCTTTTGTCAGTTGATCTATGCTTTCTCCCTCATCTCGTCTCCATGCAGTTACCATATCCAAGATTTGCTGATGGTTGTATTCCACCTTTGCAGCCAGAATTGCAAGCTTTTCCTCATGTAAAGAATTGGATTTTACAGATTCTTAGGTAAGTTCTTTCACAGCTTTTTCTTGCTGTTTTATGCAGTCAATTAACTGATCCCAGTTTCCTTGAACATGGGTGGTGAGCTGATGGATTTCCCTTCCTGGAGTAGGGAGGTAGCCAGGGAGGTCATGCTGCATTGGTGAGGAGGGAGGTGAATCTCCAGCGGATGCACTGGTACACAGTTGCATCGGGTCAGGCTCACATGAAGGACTGCCATCTGGAGCTGTGGTGGAAAAATGCACTTGGGACCTGGGGTGGGGTGCAACGTGTGTGGGTGTAGAGTGATAGCTGGGAACCTGAATAGGTGGAAGAAATTGTCCTTGTTGCACGGGTGGCCAAAGAGGAGTGTCTATGTCTGGGAGATCAATTTCCACAGAAGTTGAAGAGGAAAGGGGAGTAGTGGCCATGTTCGTATTGTGTTCGTAAATGTGTGGGCAATATGAAATGTTGGGCAAATAAAATCAAAAAAGAAATACTGGAATGTATGGGTTTGTTTGGGGGCAACAGGGCAAGATTTATAAGATTGTAAACAATATGTTCAAAATTTACAAGAGGTTTAAAGTTTTTCCCCCAACACAGAGGTTCAAAACACCACACAGTTTAACCCAGTAAACATATTAAACATTAAACCCAGTAAACACATTAAACTCAGTAAACACAGTAATTCAAGTTCAAGTCTTTCAGTTCATGCACTTTTTTTTTTTTTTAGTTCAAGTCCCTGTTCGGGCGCCACTTCTGTAACGGTGGCGACACCCAATTGAACATTTTAACTAAAACATTACTAGTTCGGGTGCCAGACAGGGGTTAGCCTGTCAAAATAATTAGATAAGTACCCCAGATTGCCGTCATACACCACCTATTACATACAACTTAATAATAGTAACCATAGATACACTATATTGCCAAAAGTATTCACTCACCCATCCAAATAATCAGAATCAGGTGTTCCAATCACTTCCATGGCCACAGATGTATAAAATCAAGCACCTAGGCAGGCAGACTGTTTTTACAAACATTTGTGAAAGAATGGGTCGCTCTCAGGAGCTCAGTGAATTCCAGCGTGGAACTGTGATAGGATGCCACCTGTGCAACAAATCCAGTCGTGAAATTTCCTTGCTCCTAAATATTCCACAGTCAACTGTCAGCTGTATTATAAGAACGTGGAAGTGTTTGGGAACGACAGCAACTCAGCCACGAAGTGGTAGGCCACGTAAACTGACGGAGCGGGGTCAGCGGATGCTGAGGCGCATAGTGCGAAGAGGTCGCCAACTTTCTGCAGAGTCAATCGCTACAGACCTCCAAACTTCATGTGGCCTTCAGATTAGCTCAAGAACAGTGCGCAGAGAGCTTCATGGAATGGGTTTCCATGGCCGAGCAGCTGCATCCAAGCCATACATCACCAAGTGCAATGCAAAGCGTCGGATGCAGTGGTGTAAAGCACGCCGCCACTGGACTCTAGAGCAGTGGAGACGTGTTCTCTGGAGTGACGAATCGTGCTTCTCCATCTGGCAATCTGATGGACGAGTCTGGGTTTGGCGGTTGCCAGGAGAACGGTACTTGTCTGACTGCATTGTGCCAAGTGTAAAGTTTGGTGGAGGGGGGATTATGGTGTGGGGTTGTTTTTCAGGAGCTGGGCTTGGCCTCTTAGTTCCAGTGAAAGGAACTCTGAATGCTTCAGCATACCAAGACAGTTTGGACAATTCCATGCTCCCAACTTTGTGGGAACAGTTTGGAGCTGGCCCCTTCCTCTTCCAACATGACTGTGCACCAGTGACCAAAGCACAAAGGTCCATAAAGACATGGATGACAGAGTCTGGTGTGGAGGAACTTGACTGGCCTGCACAGAGTCCTGACCTCAACCCGATAGAACACCCTTGGGATGAATTAGAGCGGAGACTGAGAGCCAGGCCTTCTCATCCAACATCAGTGTGTGACCTCACAAATGCGCTTCTGGAAGAATGGTCAAAAATTCCCATGAACACACTCCTAAACTTTGTGGACAGCCTTCCCAGAAGAGTTGAAGGTGTTATAGCTGCAAAGGGCGGACCGACATCATATTGAACCCTATGGATTAGGAATGGGATGTCACTTAAGTTCATATGCGAGTCAAGGCAGGTGAGCGAATACTTTTGGCAATATAGTGCAAGTCAAATCAGTTCTATGTGGAGTTCTGGTTGAGAGACCGTATAGCCTGCGGGAAGAAGCTTCTCCTCAGTCTCTCTGTGTTGGCCTTCGGGGAGCGGAAGCGCTTTCCTAACCTCAACAGAGAGAACGGTCCATTGTTGGGGTGGCTGAGGTCCTTCACGATCTTCCTGGCTTTGGTCCAGCACCGCTTGTTGTAGATTGAGTGCAGGTCAGGGAGCTTGGTACGGATGATGCGCTCAGCTGATCGCACCACCCTCTGAAGAGCTTGTCTGTCCTGCATTGCGCTGTTCCCAAACCAGGTTGTGATGTTTCCCATCAGGATGCTCTCTGTGGTGCAGGAGTAAAAGTTCCTAAGCACCTAAGAGGGCAGTCTAAAGTCTCTCAAGCATCTGAGGTGGTAGAGACGCTGCCGGGCCTTTTTCACCACTGTGTTGATGTGACAGGACCATGACAGGTCCTGCGTGATATGAACACCGAGGTATCTGAAGCTGTCCACTCTCTCCACTGGGCTCTCGTTGATCACAGGGTTCTGGTAGCTCCTCTCCTGCTTTTTGCTGAAGTCCACTATCAGCTCGTCGACGTTAAAGAGGAGGTTGTTCCTCTGGCACCAGTTCTCCAGATTCCTAGTCTCCTCCAGGTAGGCCGTCTCATTGTTACAGGGCTACAGGGCGATAGTTGTTGAGGGATTTCTTCGGGACAGGAACAATGATGGACTCTTTAAAGCATGTGGGGATTACCGACTGGATTAAGGAGAGGTTGAATATGTCTGTGAACACAGGTGCTAGCTGGTCAGCGCAGGCTCTGTGGATTCGACCTGAGATTCCATCTGGTCCTACTGCTTTCCCGGTGTTCACTCTCCTGAAGGCTCTCCTCACGTCATGCTCAGAGATGATGAACATGTTTCCGGTGTTGGCATTCTCTTCCTGTCGGCAGCCATTAGCATTAGCTTTAGCATTAGCATCGTTAGTTGGAGCCTCGAAGCAAGCATAGAAGGTGTTCAGCTCATCTGTATGATAAAATCAAATGAGTCATTTGAAGAAAGTGTTGTTCAGAGAGACTCATTTAAAGGGAGTCATTTCAGTGTGTCTCATATCATTTCATATATAGGTTAGATTTTTATTCTCTATTTTATTCTCATATGCTGATGATTTAAAATGCCACATAACATATTTTATAACGTGTCCTTTAATTAGTGAACAAACTCAAAAATGATCAGTTGTGTTTGCAGAAATGCAAGAGGAAATGCATTTAAAGTGATTTATTCAGGTTTTCTCCTCAATTTCATTGTACATTTTAAAAGAAATCACTGAAATATGCAATAGAAAATCATTTGTTCAGTTTTATATAAAAATCTATCATTTGTTTTAAAATGTTATACTTGCTGTTACATAATATAAAAAACAGCATTTTAAAATAAATTATGGCTTATATTTATGAAATTAAATGAAAAATAATGTTCATTTAATGAATTTCTGTAGACTTTGCTATAAATCATATGGCATTGCTCTCATGGTGAGAAAAGTGACTGACTGAATGGATAAAAAGTGTCTCAAGCAATAAGGAAAAAGTTTTACTGTAATACACGTTTATTCCTGAGATTGGTGGGACTTTTATACTGTCCCCTTCAAACAGCAAGACCAATTCTATTATTTCTGCTACACTCCATTATTTATGAAATCTTAGGTCTGAAATCAAAAGACGATAGATCAGAATTTCATTTCCTGATATTTACATCTGGATGTGTTCAACAACTCAGAACATGGCACCTTTGGTATCAGAGCACCCAATTTTTATGTGGCCACAAGTATTGGAACAGCCACTCTTACAGGACATGGATGTAGGCAGGAAGCCTGGAGTTGTCCCTCCACTGTATGCAGGGTTGGTGTATCTCTAAAGCATGTGACTTTCTTACCCTTCTGCCAGTAAGAATGTGGCCTTCCTGTAAATCCATGCGAGTTCAGTTCAGTTGGACATCCCGTATGGGCTGGTGAGGATCTCAGTGACTCAAACACAAGTGTGTGCTCCAAAGCTGGAGTCTTGAGGGAGTACAGTCACAGAGGAATCTCACCCCTTTCAGAAAGTCTATAAGCAAGTCATTAAATACCATCTTTAGCACTGCCATACACAGCAGCAGCTGCTACTCACTATACACTCACTTCATCTTCACATCAAACATCAGAATAAAACATTAGGAAACATCTTTTTTTATAACGTTCTTTTTTTTATTCATTCTTTATTTTTTATTTTTATTTTCTGGCCCATAAGGGTTTAGTACAGCGGACAAGGCAAGGGTTCACAACAGCAGTCGCATTTTCAGGAGAGGAAATGGTGGATGTGTAACGCTTAAACAGAATTAAAGTCCTCTTGGTATTGATAAAAGATCTGATTAATACAAGGTTTTTTTCTCACTTATGTTTATTCTCTCATCACACTCTGTTATACTCAATGAGCTTCTTCCCCAGTATCTTCACTGTGTCTCTCAGAGTCTCCACCTCAATTCTCAGGTCAGCGTTCTCCTTCTCCAGCTGAGCGATGGTCTCCACATCATCCACAGCTTGAGCCAAAGTGACCTGAAAGAAGAAGAATTAAGGCTCAGTGACTTTATTCACTTCTACACACACATTCAGACACTTTTAAATACTGACTCATTACTCATGAGAACAGTCTAAATGTATTGTAGGGAAAAGGACAAAATATGAGGAAATACATACACACACAGAGACACACACAAACACAGAGACACACACAAACACAGAGACATACACACAGACACATACACACAGACACACAGACATACAAACACATACACACAAACATACACACACACACAGACACACACACACAGACACATACACAAATACACACAAACATACACACAGAAATACACACACACGCAGACACACACAAATACAGAGACATACACAAATACACACAAACATACACACACACACACAGACACACAGACATACAAACACGTACACACAAATATACACACACACAGACATACACACATACGCAGACACACAGACACATACACACAGAAATACATACACACAGACACACACAGACACACACACAGACACACACACACAATAGCAGATTCATGAAGGGAAATGTTTACCTTCAGAAACTCCTCTTTGTTGATCAGAGTCTTCTTCATCTCATCTTTCTCCTTCTCCAGCTGATGGATGGTCTCCACATCTTTCTGATGTTTCTCCTCAGCTTCAGCCAGAGTGACCTGAAAGAAGAAGAATTAAGGCTTAGTGACTTTATTCACTTCTACACACACATTCACACACTTTTAAATACTGACTCATTACTCATGAGAACAGTCTAAATGTATTGTAGGGAAAAGGACAAAATGTCCCTGAAATATGAGGAAATACACACACACACACATACACACACACACAGACAGACACACACACACACACACATACACACACACACACGTACACGTACACATACACGTACACACACACAGACAGACACACACACATACACACACACAC
>NC_080715.1:3037072-3104572 GCF_019097595.1 Hemibagrus wyckioides | reverse complement strand
CAAACATCTCCTCCTCCAGCTGACTGATGATCTTCTGATGTTTCTCCTCAGCTTCAGCCAGAGTGACCTGAAAGAAGAAGAATTAAGGTTTAGTGACTTTATTCACTACACAGACACACACACACACAAATACACCCACACACACACACACACATACGCAGACACACAGAGACACACACACAGAGACACACACACAGAGACACACACACACACATACATACACAGACACACACACTCACACAGACACACACAGACTCACACACACAGACACAGACACACACAGACACAGACACACACACAGACACACACACACACAGACACACACACACACAGACACACACAGACACACACACAGACACACACACAGACACACACACAGACACACACACACACAGACACAGACACACACACACACACACAGACACACACAAAGACACACACACACACACACAGACACACACACACAGACACACACACAGACACACACACAGACACACACACAATAGCAGATTCATGAGGGGAAATGTTTACCTTCAGAAACTCCTCTTTGTTGTTCAGAGTCTTCTTCATCTCATCTTTCTCCTTCTCCAGCTGATGGATGGTCTCCACATCTTTCTGATGTTTCTCCTCAGCTTCAGCCAGAGTGACCTGAAAGAAGAAGAATTAAGGCTTAGTGACTTTATTCACTTCTACACACACATTCAGACACACAGAGAGACACACACACATACATACACACACACACAGACACACACACACATACACACATACACGTACACACACATACACGTACACACACATACACGTACACACACACACACACAGACACACAGAGACACAGACACACACACAAACACACACACAGACACACACACAGACACAGAGAGACACACACACAGACACACACAGACACACACACACACAGAGACACACACACACACAGAGACACACACACACACAGACAGACACACACAGACACAAACACAGACAGACACACACACACAGACACACACACAGACACACACACACAGACACACACACAGACACACACACAGACACACACTAGCAGATTCCTGAGGGGAAATGTTTACCTTCAGTAACTCACATGGAGTAAAATACATGGAGTATAAGAAGTTTAAATTTGAGCGTTTTACACTTAAACAGAATTAAAGTCCTCTTGGTTTTGATAAAGGATCTGATTAATACAAGGTTTTTTTCTCACTTACGTTTATTCTCTCATCACACTCTCTGTCAGTCTTAATGAGCTTCTTCATCAGTATCTTCACTGTGTCTCTCAGAGTCTCCACCTTT
Source organism: Hemibagrus wyckioides (assembly GCF_019097595.1). Taxonomy (NCBI): domain Eukaryota; kingdom Metazoa; phylum Chordata; class Actinopteri; order Siluriformes; family Bagridae; genus Hemibagrus; species Hemibagrus wyckioides. Next base: position 3,103,261 of record NC_080715.1, on the reverse strand, counting down.
TCTGTCAGGTCAAACATCTCCTCCTCCAGCTGACTGATGATCTTCTGATGTTTCTCCTCAGCTTCAGCCAGAGTGACCTGAAAGAAGAAGAATTAAGGTTTAGTGACTTTATTCACTACACAGACACACACACACACAAATACACCCACACACACAGACACACACACAGACACACACACAGACACACACACACAAATACACACAAATACACCCACACACACACACACATACACTCATACACACACACATACACACACTCATACACACACACACACAAATACACCCACCCACACACAGACATACACACAAACACACACACACACAAATACACCCACACACACACATGCACACACATACATACACAGACACACACAGACACACACAGACACACACAGACACACACAGACACACACAGACACACACACACATACATAAACACACACAGACACAGACAGACACAGACGCATACACACACACACAGACACACAGACACTCACACATACACACACATACAGACACACAGACACACACACAGACACACACACACACACAAATACATACACACACAGACACACACACACAGACACACACAAATACATACACACAGACAAATACATACACACACAGACACACACACACAAACACACACACACACACATACACACACACACACACACACACATACATACACACACATACACACACACACAGACACACAGAGACACACACACACACACATACATACACACACACACACAGAGACACAGACACACAGATACACACACACACACACACATACATACATACACACACACAGAGACACAGACACACACACACAGAGACAAAGACACACACACACACACACACAGAGACACAGACACAGACACAGACACATACACACACAAACAGACACACACACAAACACAATAGCAGATTCATGAGGGGAAATGTTTACCTTCAGAAACTCCTCTTTGTTGTTCAGAATCTTCTTCATCTCATCTTTCTCTTTCTCCAGCTGATGGATGGTCTCCACATCTTTCTGATGTTTCTCCTCAGCTTCAGCCAGAGTGACCTGAAAGAAGAAGAATTAAGGCTTAGTGACTTTATTCACTTCTACACACACATTCAGACACACATACATACACACACACACACACATACACAGAGACACAGACACACAAACACACACACAGACACACACACAGACACACACAGAGACACAGACAGACACACACACAGAGACACAGACAGACACACACACAGACACACACACAGACACACACACACACAGACACACACACACACAGACACACACACACAGACACACACACAGACACACACACAGACACACACAGACACACACACAGACACACACAGACACACAGACACACACACACAGACACACACACACAGACACACACACACAGACACACACACACAGACACACACACACAGACACACACACAGGCACACACACACAGACACACACACACAGACACACACACACAGACACACACACACACACAGACACAGACACACACACACACACAGACACACACACACAGAGACACAGACACACAGAGACACAAACACAGACACACACACAGACACACACAGACACACACACACAGAGACAGACACACAGACACACACACACACACAGACACACACACACAGACACACACACAGACACACACAGACACAGACACACAGACACACACACAGACACACACACAGACACACACACAGACACACACACAGACACACACACAGACACACACACAGACACACACACAGACACACACACAGACACACAGACACACACACAGACACACACACACGCGCACACACAGACACACACACACAGACACACACACACAGACACACACACAGACACACACACAGACACACACACAGACACACACACACACACACACTAGCAGATTCCTGAGGGGAAATGTTTACCTTCAGTAACTCACATGGAGTAAAATACATGGAGTATAAGAAGTTTAAATTTGAGCGTTTTACACTTAAACAGAATTAAAGTCCTCTTGGTTTTGATAAAGGATCTGATTAATACAAGGTTTTTTTCTCACTTACGTTTATTCTCTCATCACACTCTCTGTCAGTCTTAATGAGCTTCTTCATCAGTATCTTCACTGTGTCTCTCAGAGTCTCCACCTTTTCTGTCAGGTCAAACATCTCCTCCTCCAGCTGACTGATGATCTTCTGATGTTTCTCCTCAGCTTCAGCCAGAGTGACCTGAAAGAAGAAGAATTAAGGTTTAGTGACTTTATTCACTACACAGACACACACACACAAATACACCCACACACACACACACACACACACACGCACACACACACACACATACACTCATACACAGACACACAATAGCAGATTCATGAGGGGATTCAATGTTTACCTTCAGAAACTCCTCCTTGTTGTTCAGAGTCTTCTTCATCTCATCTTTCTCCTCCTCCAGCTGTGTGATGCTCTTCTTCATATCATTGTTCTCTGCTTGGAGGATGTTGTGAGTCTCTCGCTCCTATAACACAGACAAGAGCACTTGTAAATTTGAGCACTTGATTAAGGCTTAGTGACTTTTACACACACATTCAGACACTTTTAAATACTGACTCATTATTCATCAATATAGTCAGAAATCTATGGAGAAAAAAAGACTAAAATCTCTCTAAAAGGTGAGGAAACAAGCCCCCCCCCCCCCCCACACACACATGTTTACCTTCAGTAACTCCTCCTCATGACTCTTAATCATCTCATCATACTTGGACTGGAGGATGTTGTGAGCCTCTTGTTCTTGCTTCATCTGATTGTTCTCCTCCTCCAGCTGAGAGATGGTCTTCTTCATCTCATCATATTTGGACTGGAGGATGTTGTGAGCCTCTCGCTCTCTCTCACACTCCTAAAACACACACATGGAGCACAAGAGGCGTAAATCCGAGCGCTTAACACAATTAAAGTCCTCATACTGTCACTAATGGAGCTGCTTAGTGCAAGGTTTTAGTCACTTACATCCGTGAGCTCATCACACTGCACATGTGTCTCAATGAGCTGGTTCCCCAGTTCCTCCACTGTCTCTCTCAGAGTCTCCACCTTTTCTGTCAGGTCAGACTTCTCCTTCTCCAGCTGATGGATGGTCTCCACATCCTGCTGATGTTTCTCCACTGTCTCTCTCAGAGTCTCCACCTTTTCTGTCAGGTCAGACTTCTCCTTCTCCAGCTGATGGATGGTCTCCACATCCTGCTGATGTTTCTCCACTGTCTCTCTCAGAGTCTCCACCTTTTCTGTCAGGTCAGACTTCTCCTTCTCCAGCTGATGGATGGTCTCCACATCCTGCTGATGTTTCTCCACTGTCTCTCTCAGAGTCTCCACCTTTTCTGTCAGGTCAGACTTCTCCTTCTCCAGCTGATGGATGGTCTCCACATCCTGCTGATGTTTCTCCACTGTCTCTCTCAGAGTCTCCACCTTTTCTGTCAGGTCAGACTTCTCCTTCTCCAGCTGATGGATGGTCTCTACATCCTGCTGATGGTTCTCCTTAGCTTCAACCAAGGTGACCTGAAAGGACAACAATTACTCATGAGAATAGTCTAAATATATTGGTGGGAAAATGACAAAATGTCCCCAAAATCACACACACACACACACACACACACACACACAGTGAGAAAGAGAGAGAGTTATTTAACAAAAGCAGCCATGTATTACTGAGGAGAAATGTTTACCTTCAGGAACTCCTCCTTGTGTGTCAGAGTCTTTATCATCTCCTCTTTCTCAGCCAGGAGGATGCTGTGAGCCTCTCGCTCTTGCTCTTTCTCCTAAAACACACACATGGAGCAAAAGAGGTTCACACAGTGCTTAAGGTTCACATCTGCAATGGGCCACTTCTGTGTGTGTCTTTATATCTGTATAATGTTAGAGATCATGATATAAGACATGTCTGAACCATAATGGTTTCATTGCTGAGCCTGTGACAGAGCTGAGAGTTTCATCTCCCATCTAATATCATGACCAGCCGTCACTGCTCTCTCCCCTCTGGCTCCAAGTGCAGGTGAGCTTCAAACTCCAGAGAGCAGGTATTTCCTATTCTGAATATTTCCCTAGGTATGGTACTCCCATTATTCTGAATCAGAGCCTTATCTCACCTACCTTGCTTTTCAGGTCACAGTCTCTGTGTGCCTCACAGAGCAGTTCCTCCAGCTCCTTCACTCTGTCCTGCAGCTGAATCTTGGACACCAACAGTTTCTGAATCACAAAAATAACTCTTTCAAATGGATGCTAGGACAAATTACAGCTTCATATTAAGAAAATATTCATAAACTTCTGTAAAGAGGAGACTAAATGTAGAATGTGTGATTAGTGTAAAGAAACATTGGAGTGTGAATGGTGTAAATATGAGCCTGCAGTTCTGCTGTTAGTAAGAGACTGGAAATGTACACTATAGGGTTAAAGTTAGGAGCAGAACAAACTTACCATCATCTGGTCTTTAACAACCTCTGTGTCAGGACCTAAAATAAAAAATAAAACAGTAGATCATCACACATCATCCTCTATTATTGAAGTGTTGAACTCCACACAAGCGATATTTTCATCACTTCTGATCCGGGTGAAGCTCTACAGCACAACTATTCCCACTTTTTCACGGGTCTCCAGAATAAAAACACTTTACTGATCTTCACTATCTACATGTCTACTGTGGGTTAAGGCTGAAGGACACACTGACAGATTTTATTCTACATTCATGAAGCTAAAATCCTCCATGTAGCTGGACAGAAAGAGAGAGTGATTTCACCCCTCAGGGCATCTTTCAAGCAGCGCGAGCGCCGGACACCATCTGGATAAGGGCTATTAACTTATGAAGAACTGAACAAATCTACTGAATTCATGTTTTTCTAAAGGAGAGAAGTAAACTTAGCACTGCATGGTTACACCAGGACTGAGAAATAGTTGTACCTTCGGTCGTGTCCTCGGGCTCCGCTGTCGTATCTTCGCTCCGTTTAACATAAGTGTAAATGCTGGCTGTCGCGGCTGCAGCTCCGGCCGCTAACAGCAGAGGGCGCAGTGGAAGACCACTAAATGCTCCAAAAAAGTTCATGATCTCTTCACTGTTCAAAGTAACTTTAATAAACACCTTACTCTCACAGCGTCCAGGAGATTTCTGAAAGCTCCGCCTACTTTTTTACGTTTTCAGATCTGTTCGAATTCTGCGCTATGACGTCACCAGCGAGAGCCGTCCAGGCGAGAAAACAAGTGCGGTCACGTGATACAGTAAAAAAAAAAATCACCGCGCAACCACCCTGAGTGCTGATTGGTCAGCAGTAACCAGGGGGAAAATCCATCATTTCCTGTACCAAGTGTCCCAAAATCGCTATTAAATTAGTGTTTGTGGTTCAAATTGAATGTAAATACATTGGTTAGAAAGCCAATAAAATTCCCTTTAATCTGATATAAATATAAAACACTGCTCTTTGTTAAGTTGACCGTCTGACCGTGTAATGACCAGTGCCATGTGTTTATTGTACAGCATCCTGTGTATGCGCGGATGGATACAGTTTCTATCGGTGCAAACTTTATTTACACATCACCACCCTACTCTGAGAAATTAGTTCCCAAAGTCAGCCCAAAATATTTGCTACAGCCAAAACGGTTATATATTCTGAAAGTAGAGATTACGACCTTTATATTGTTGTATATTATTTTCAGCTTTGCAGCTCGTATTTACATCTAAATCCACGCTTCCCGATCTTTAGACCCTGCGCGGTGTCCTCGATTAGTGAGAGAGTCGAGACGCCATTTTGTGTAGCTACTTTACCGAGACGCCATTTTGTGTAGCTACTTTACCGAGACAGGAGATAAATCCATTCATTAAATCGGGGAAATGTTTCAGTTATTTAACGAGTGAATACTGCATCAAATTATTTGATAAGAAAATATTTTTGATATATATATATATATATATATATATATATATATATATATATATATATATATATATATATATATGCCCACAATTATTTACCACTGTTTTTCTTAATATGTGTACTGTTTTCATTTTGTTTGTTTAAATGAAATGAATATCATAGGTCACGATTGTAGCAAGTGTAACGGAGGTCAGCGGTAGGAGCTGTGCAGGTAAACTTCACTCCCCTGATCTCAACAGGTGTACTGGCTGACTGAATGATGTTCTAGTGGCTGTAGTACTGGTCCTGACTGATTCACCCGAGTTAAATCATCCGATTCTGCATATTAACTCATGATTCATGAGTCCGAGGTCTAAATTAATAACCCGATTCTTATTTGTCCTATGGCTGTCACCGTGTTCATTAACTGATTCAGCTGATTCTGAGCTGACTCGCGGATCCGGTTCATTGACTGATTCAGCTGATCCTGTGAATATTTTCCAGATTGTGTTTTATATCAAATTAAAGACAAAACATTGATTACAGTGGAAAAGCCAGAATTTCTTCTTGCCTCTGGCATGATCCCAGAATGTATGAATCCTGGAAGGCAGGAAATGTCATGAACTTCATACATCATATAGAGACATGTTTATTAAATCTACAACAGTTATGAAGTGAAACCTTGTCTTTGAACTGTAATGCCTAAACCTGACAACTTGAGTGTTTTAATGCTAATTCATATCATTTACTTGATGTATACTCACTGTAACTGAAACTGTGATACCAAATATATAACTACACCGCAACATGATTCACTGAAAATGTGCTTTGAAAATGTGATTTATTAAAAATATCAGCTATAAAGTATTTACAATATTTTACAAAACACCTTTATTAATTGTTTATGTTATGTGATGTATTACATGTTTAAAATGGTCTAGATGACTTAATGGTTATTCGTGAAAATAAAAAATAAAACGTACTGACTTTCTACTTAAAAATCTCTTGTATAGAGTGGTTTTATGTTAAAAACAACATCCATTGGAATGCAAAGTTTGAAGGCAATATCTCTTCTAGATCAAAAGCTATAGAAATTTAAAGGCAATTTTTACTGACCCGGATTCACAAACTCATGTTTTGCGTTTCTCAAAGGCATTTACATAGAGCAAAAATTCTCTAAAATGGTATTTTTTTCAGATTTCAAATGCTCATAACGTTTGATCTACATAATAAGAAAAATACTAAGCTGAAAATTTGATGGTGGTTGCTACATCAATATTTCTTATTATATACAGTATATTGAGCTAAATAAATAAATAAAGCAAACGGTAACTGAAATAAATAAAAAGTAATAAAGTAAATAAAAAGTAGATCAACAACAAGATGAAGACTAATAATTACAATTATGACTAACCATAATAATTATAGTTTATTATACTCACTATTATATACACTGTGTGTGATAGAGCTGGGGGATCATAATAATAATAACAACAACAACAACAACAATAATAATAATAATAGTTATTATTATTATTATCATTATTATTATTATCATTATTATTATTATTATTATCATTATTATTATTATCATTATTATTATTATTATTATGCATACATTTGAGTCAAAATCCAAAGCTAACTCTTATAGTTTAAAGTGAATCTCGGTGCCTGTCCTCAGCATGAGGCCATCATTCTGGAAAGCAGTGTGACAATTACCCAACAAACACAGACACTCATGAATAATAAAATGGCAAATAAGGATTTGTTTAAAAAGATATGTGAAATGAGGAGAAGAGGAAAGGACAGAAATATGGGCTTTCTTTAGCACAGGTCACTACCAGAAACAAAACTATGAGTCTTTGGCCTTCTGTAACATAACCATCACAATCTGACTATTTATCTTTCACTGGAGATTTAAAAATAATGTATTTCCAACATTATTTACATTTACACTTTACTGCATTTGGCAGACGCTCTTATCCAGAGTGACATAGAAAAGTGCTTTGAAGTCTCTATCAATGAACACATCCACACTGGTTAGTTAGGCCATTTCCTTTTCCAGTAGGAATTGGCCCCTGTCCACAGTGCCAAAACTACTCAAAACTGGTTTGCTGACCGTGGTATTACTGTGCTTGACTGGCCAGCCAACTCACCTGACCTGATCCCTATAGGGAATCTGTGGAGTGTTGTGAAGAGGAAGATGAGAGACACCAGACCCCGCAATACAGATGAGCTGAAGGCCGCTAACAAAGCAACCTGGGCCTCGTGCATTAACAGTAATTTGTGCAAAAGGAGCCCCAAACAAATATTAAGTGCATAAATGAACGTACTTTAGTCAGAAGTTTTCTAGTTTTTCTGTATTATGAATCATTTCTTTGATTATCTTATGAAACATTCTGATATTTTGAGGATTATTGATTTTCATTAATTTCCCATAAACACACTCCTAAACCTTGTGAAAAGCCTTCCCAGAAGAGTTGAAGCTGTTATAGCTGCAAAAGGTGGGCCAATGTAGTACCCTCAACGTCTGTGAATGGGGAAAATAATGTTCAATAAAAAGACAGGAACCGGAGCTGCTGTTTCACTGCCCGTGTCTGTATTGACTGAGCACCACGCGGCCCTCCCCCCACAGGTGAATACTCTCAGGGAACAGTAATCAATAACAGAGCAACAGACATAATTAATCATAAATATAAATGAAGATAAAAGAAACAAAGATAACACTTTCAACATTTGAAATATTTTCCATAATATATACATTATATTTAATTCTATGTCCACCACACTCTCCCCTTCAACAAAAATGTCGTCCTGACATTTCTTTTCTAAACAAAACAGTTCCTCAGGTTGAATTGTTCCCACTTATGTATATGCTGTGCAATTACCCAAAGTTCATCAATAAAGACTTTTTGTGTGGTACTAGGTAAGTCCATGTGATAATTTCTGCATTTCGTATGGTGTGGACTGAAACGCTATTGTGTCTGAATGACGGTGTACCCAGGTAATCGTATGTGAATGTCTTTGGTGGCCTCCTTCCTCTCCTAGGCCATCTGTATCCCTGTCCTCCTTCACCGATACCTTCACCCGGAACTGCATGAACATCAGACATACCTCCAGATTCTCCAACTGATTGTTCCTCCTCCATAACATCTACTTCCTGTTGAGGTACCCATTTATCTTGCATTTGGACTTTTGTCCCATAATCATTTACCATCACATCTGAATCAGTTGTTTCTCTTTCCTTTTCAGGTTGTCTGGACTGAACAGCAGGTAGGTTTGTGTTATCTAACTCACTGTTTTGATCTGCAGGTTGCTGAGACTGGGGGACAGGTAAGTAGTAGAATTCAGAATCTTCTTCCTCTTCTTCTGGACTTGACTCATCCCTGTCTACTAGTCTTGGTTCTTTGATGATTTTCTTTGTCCTTGACTCAGTTCTGAGGTCAACCTCCAACAGTAAGTAGTCACCAAGAAGCAAGAGATCAGGATCTCCCTTTCCCTTGTTCTGGTATCACTTCGTAAATTGGACCCTCTTAACACCTCTGGGTGTTAAGTTTTGCACTAGCACATGATCTCCAGGACACAAGATGAAGCTCCTCACCTTCCCATCATAATTCTTCTTATTTCTTTCTGCTCGATTTCTTTGCAGTTGATTTTGAATGTGATATATTCTATATCTAGGCACGTTCTGTCCAGGGCTGACTGCGGCCCTGTCATCATTTGTTTTTGACCTCATCTTATTACCATGATATCCTTTGTTTTGTCCTAGAAATTCTTTCTGTTCTGTTTTGGGAACACGTGCTGAACACAGACACTCATCGTCCTAACCGTTCCACGGAAGACGCCATCACCACAACCCTCCATCTGGCCCTCACACACCTGGACTGCAAAGACTCCTACGTTCGAATGCTGTTCATAGATTTCAGTTCAGCATTCAACACAATCATCCCTCAGCAGCTGATTAAGAAGCTGAGTCTCCTGGGCCTGAACACCTCTCTCTGCAACTGGATCCTGGATTTCCTGACTGGGAGACCTCAGTCAGTCCGGATCGGGAGCAGTATCTCCAGCACCACCACACTGAGCACTGGAGCACCTCAGGGCTGTGTGCTCAGTCCATTGCTGTTCACTCTGCTGACTCACGACTGTGCAGCGATGCACAGCTCCAACCACATCGTCAAGTTCGCTGATGACACGACCGTGGTGGGTCTCATCAGCAAGAACGACGAGTCAGCATACAGAGAGGAGGTGCAACATCTAACAGCCTGGTGCAGAGCCAACAACCTCTCCCTGAACGTCGACAAGACCAAAGAGATGGTTGTTGACTTCAGGAGAGCACAGTGTGACCATTCTCTGCTGTCCATCGATGGCTCCTCTGTGGAGATCGTCAAGAGCATCAAATTCCTTGGTGTCCATCTGGCGGAGAACTTCACCTGGTCACTCAACACCAGCTCCATCACCAAGAAAGCCCAGCAGTGCCTCTACTTCCTGAGGAGGCTGAGTAAAGCCCATCTCCCTCCCCCCATCCTGTCTGTGTTCTACAGAGGGACCATCGAGAGCGTCCTGAGCAGCTGCATCACTGCCTGGTTTGGGAACTGCACCGTCTCAGATCGCAAGACCCTTCAGCGGATAGTGAGGACAGCTGAGAAGATCATCGGAGTCTCTCTCCCCTCTATCACAGACATTTACACCGCACGCTGCATCCGCAAAGCCAACAGTATTGTGGCTGACCCCACACACCCCTCACACACACTCTTCACCCTCCTGCCATCTGGAAAGAGGTACCGGAGCATTCGGGCCCTCACAACCAGACTGTAACAGTTTCTTTCCTCAAGCCATTAGGCTCCTCAACACCCGGGACTGAACTGTTCTACACTCTCACACACACTCTCACTCAGGACTGAACTGTATACTAACTCTCTGTCTCTCACACACTGATACACACACTCTCTCTTGACTGTGTAGACACGCACACACACACATAATTTATATTGTTCATTACTTACTGCACTACCTCTACCTGTCATCCGCTGCTATAGTTATACTTATGTTTATCCTATTTGCACTACCTCAACTGCTGCTGTGTATTTTTGCACAATATTTTTGCACAATACTTTATTTCTACATCATTTCACTTTATCTATTTTATTTCACTTACATTCCAGTACACGTTCTTTTATTTCCTTTCAGCGCTAAGTGTCCTGTGTTCTTTTGTGTTGTCTTTATTGTATTTATTGTCTTTTTTGCACTGTCTTGTCTATGCTCTGTTTGCACCTAGCTGCACACTGTGCACTTTACGTGGCTAAGACAAACTTCTGTCCTAGCTCTGTGGTGGTGTTTGTTGTTTTGTATTGTACTAGTAGTTGTATGTTTATGTAGCACCAGGTCCTGGAGAAACGTTGTTTCATTTCACTATGTACTGCACCAGCTGTATGTGGTTGAAATGACAATAAAAGCTTCTTGAATCTTGAATCTTGAATCTTGACTCAGTGACAGTTCCTTCTTCCGTATCTTAGATAGGCCTTTTCATAATAAACTAACAAAACTGCCAGTGAACACGTCAACCACCACGTCTGTTTCTGCCGACGTCTTTTGTTTAGCTATAGATAATAATAAAGATTATAACTTTCTTCTGTATAAATACTCCCTGTTTATCTCATTAAATTTCAAAGAGTTCTGCTATTCAATCACTGTCTCTGCGTGGTTCTGTAGCATCTCTTCCCTAAATTCAGCTCTAGAGGCAGCGGCAGCAGCGTGACTCAGGATTTTCTCTGAGTGAGTTTGAAAATTCTAACAGAATGCTTCCTGCATTTCTTCCTTCCATTTCCTAACATCTCTTTGTGGTCAGTAGTTCATGATTCAAGGGTCAAGCCAAACAATAGATCCACAGGTAGTCTTGGAGACCTTCCGAACAGAAGATAAAATGGCGAAAATCCTGTGACTTTAGACTTAAAATGTATATTATTGTAGTTTACCTAGCTGAGAACTTTTAGTCAGAGAGCTATTATAACAGCAGATATTTTTAGAATGCTGCAGGAATGGTATTTCACATGGACTCATCCCCATTTAAAATGTATCCCCAAAAGTCCCTCGACTTCTCAGCCCAGAAAGTGTTTCAAAAGAATAATGTCTGAGGTCATGGTAATATTTTCTGCACCAGGCCACCACTTGAGGCTCTCTCTCTCTCTCTCTCTCTCTCTCTCACACACACACCTAGACAGGTGATTCAGTCTCTATTCATTGAAGATTTGACCTATGATGATGATTCTTTTGGCTTCTACATGATCCAATGATCCATTGCCTTTTTTTCTTTTATTAAAACAGGCAAAGTGTGTGTGTGTGTGTGAGTCCCTGATGATTTTGTGTCTAGGAGGAGGAAGAAGAAGAAGAAGAAGAAGAAGAAGAAGAAGAAGAAATAATAATAGTGTCATGAACAGCTGGACAGTTCCCTGCCACGCCTGGAGAGGGCCCTGACAGGTGAACCTTGGAAGCCTGCTTCTTTGTTTGTATTTTGTGCCATGCCTTTCCCATTGTTCTCCTACTCTGTTGTGTCACCTGTTCCCAATTAACCTTAATGTGTAGCCCTATAAATAGGGATCCTTGCGTACCTGGCATTGTTGAATGTTCCATGTTCTGGTTAAAGTCATGGTGGAATTTATGTTAGAGGTTTTGTTTGTTTTAGTTTAGTTAGTGTTGTGTTAGTCTAGTGATTAGGTTCATCTTCCTCATGTTTGTCTGTCTATGTCAATAAAGCAGTACCTCGTGGTATCCTGCGTATGGGTCTGTCTCTATGGCGTGCCGGTGCACGCACCACCACGGAAGTCTGGGTTCAAGCCCCGCACAGGGTGGGGGTGTCTGGATGTGACAAATAGTAACAAAAATATCAAAAGAATGAACTTTATCTCATTGTGAAGAACTGAAAGTTGGCAAGAACCAGCAGAACACTATAGTGTACATTTTACAGATACTACATTATTCAGACTGTTTAGCTATTGATACAGAAACAGAAAGAAATTCTTACACAGAGTTTATAATCAATTCCAATGTGAATGACAAAAGTCATTTAACCCTTGTATGGTGTTTTCATTTTTTATCAAATGATTTGCCTTGGGTCATTTTCTGTGAAGATCATATATCAGAACACATTTTCAATGACCACACACTGTACATCCCCCTACACATTTATATTACATACAGGATGTTTGGGCAGAGGCTAATACAAATGTGGAACTTGTAGGTCCTGTTTACCTACACTGTCCTCCTCCTGCCTGGGCCTGCTGTTTCTGTGTGTGTGTGAGAGAGAGAGAGTCATCAGGACAGTCACCATTGATGAGCAGCTGATGCCATTTAGGGGCCGTTGCACCTTTAGGCAGTATATACCATCTAAACTTGCAAAATATGGTATAAAGATCTGGGCTGCCTGTGATGCCACTTCCTCATATGATTGGAACTTACAAGTCTACACAGGGAAACCTGATGGAGGAGCCCCTAGGACAGTTGTCCTGAACATGACTCAGTGGACACATGCGACAATTTTTTTTAACCTCACACAAACTGGGACAGGAACTCCTAAAGAGGAAGCTGACCATGGTGGGAATACTATGAAAAAACAAGTCTGAGCTCCCACCCCAACTGCTGACTACAAAGAACAGGCCTGTCAACTTTTCCAAGTTTGTGTACATGGCTGATACATCCCTGGTATCCTACTGGCCAAAGAAAGGCAAGAATGTGGTACTTATGAGTATGCTGCACAGGGATGGGATAATCTGTGGCCAGGAGCATCAAAAACCAGAGATCATGATGGATTATAATACCACAAAAAGAAAGGTGGACAACATGGACAAGCTGGTGACTGCCTACAGCTGCAAAAGGAGGACCCTACATTGGTCAATTGTGATATTCTTTGACATATTGGACATCTCAGCGTATAACGCCTTTGTCATTGATGGCACTGAACCCAGAGTGGAACAGAGGGAAGCTCCAGAGGAGACAACTCTTTCTTGAGGAACTGGGAAAGGCAGTGGTGAGACCTCAAATCCACATGAGAAGACAACATGTTCCAAGAACCCCAGCCTCAGCAGCCATCATGAGAAGGATTCACGAGGAGAATGCTGGTGCCCCATCAAACCGACCTACAGAACCACAATTTGCATTGCCTGAAGTGTGTGATGCTGCTGACACTCATGCCTTGCGAGAGTGAGGTGTAAATGTTAGGTGTTAAGTAAAATTGCTGATCTTCTCAGTATTCTAGGTTGCAGCCATCAAACAACAAAAAGAAGCGCTGTGAAGTGTGTTGACCCAAGATGAACAGAAAAACACAATATGCATGCATCAAGTGCAAGAAGTACTGTATGTGAATAAAACCTTAATTAAATCTATCAGATAAAGTGATCATGTCTTTTCAGAAGACTGTGATTAAACTTCTTGATTTTGGGGAAATAGACTTTCAGCAGAAGGACTGAAATCTCAGATTTCATTAAAATGTCTTCATTTGTGTTCTGAAAATAAATTAATTTCTTAAGGGTTTGGAGCGACATGCAAGTGAGATGAAGACAGAATTTTCATTTTTGGGAGAAATATCACTAACTTTTGACTGTTTATTTCTTTTTCCCCAAGTATTATGTACCATTGGTTATATAAAACCAGATGCTGGTAAAGTATTATACTTGAGATTTACTGTTAATGTTGATCAACATTTTACCAAACCCCGAAAATTTTGATTGAATGTGTCAGATAATAAAGATGACAATAAAGTATTTGATATACAGAACCTTATCAGAACCTGATTTTTAAAATTTCACCTTTTTCATCTTTTTTCTTTATAGACTCTTACATTTAGACATTTACCAAAGTAAAATCCTGATGTTGCTTTTATCACTTAAAAAAAATGTTTGGGATAGCACCAGAATGTAAAAATCACAGGTAAATTAAAAATAAGAATTAAGCACAAAACTGTTTGAATATAAATAATTATACTGTCCAGTTGAGATGCCTCAAAACACATATACACACACACACACACCCCCATGTGGGGCCAGTCCAGTACCCACTGATAAACCTATAATGGGCCCTTGTATATACCACACGGGCTTCACAAAGTGGGACCAATATGGGCCTCATGTAGGTTGCCCAGTTGGGCCCCACATTTGCCCCAGTCAGAATATATGTGGGATTCATATGGGCTAATTTAGAGGGGGCCCACGTGGAACCTGCGGACAAACCCATCTGGGTTTCAAGCCCATATGGGGCCCACATGGGCCCCACCTTGCAATGTTTGCTGCGTTGATTATGTTATTACACAATCATTCGCGAGAACTCCAGTCATTATGACCCTAATGGCGAGGCATATACAACTGCTTGCCGATGCCCGTTAAAAATTAAGTATCAAAATTCAGGTTGAAAAAAATTCAGGTATTAATATTCAGGTTGACAAAATACAAGCCTTCAAATTTAGGTTGACAAATTCAGGATGATAAAATTCAGGTCTTAACATCTGGGCTATTACAGGAAGAACAATGGATTGCTGATGTCTCGGGCCCGTGTCGCAGGGCACTTTAAAGTGTGCATCCTGCTCCCTGTGCAGTTTACTTTGCAGGGAATCACTTGGCAATTGGAACAAGGCTCTTGTAATTAACCTGCAGCGGAGAAACGGCTCTGAGGAACATTGCACAAGGGTTGCGGGCTGTGAAGACAATGGACCAAGGGCCGTTGCTTTGGCTGTTCTGTCAGTTGAAAAAGGAATTCTCAGTACTATAAATACTACTGTGGTAATTGACCGTTTTGCTCAAGTCCAGTCACGGAGATACTCTCTGATGATTCCACCCTCAAAGAAATAGGATAGAAAAGTCACCAAGAGCATGAAGTAGACAAGATATAAGCAGCAAGACAGATGAGAGAATGAGAGAGGAGAGAAGAGAGGCTGAAAAAAAAAGAAACAAAGACTAATACATCCAGTAGTGCAGCATAAATGAGGAATGAAATAAGAGGTTGAAGTATAATATAGATTATTGTAAAATAATAAAAAAAGGACCTACCTGACACTGCTTCACACACAAGCTGTAAAAGAGATATTACATGGTATACCTGTGAGAGAGAGAAAATGTAATGAATTAAATGAGCTCCGTTTTAGTAGCAAGACTCCAAAATTATGGGAGGAGTCAGAAAAAAGACTGAATGAAATTTTCTAAAGTTGCGTACTGTTTGTGTCTATTATTAAACCATATTACATAAAAATGCCCTTACAAATCATGTTATTCTTGTTTAACCTCTCTCCCTAATTATCCCCTGATGTTTCACGCTCAGTCCCTGATGTTTTCAAATCCTAGAAACACCCCTGCAATTGACCAAGGGGTAAGTTAAATTAGTTTTATCTAGTATCCAGGATTATTAATTGACAGGACAGTAGGAGTCATTTTAGTGTACTGTTAATTTTTTTTTGTCTTTTTTGTGTCTTCGGCACAATGGTAGTCAATAAGTGCAGTTACGTTCTTTTTTTAGGCTGATATTAGATTAAAATAACTCGTACTACCCTGTTAGTTAATAACACTAACTTACCCCCTGGTCCATTGTCTTCACAGCCCGCAATTCCTTTGCAATCTTCCTCAGAACCGTTTCTCCGCTGCAGATTCATTACAAGAGCTGCGTTCCAATCGGCAAGTGATTCCCCTCCAAGTAAACTGCACAGGGAGCAGGATGCACACTTTAAAGTGCACAGCAACATGGGCCCAGAAATCTGCAATCCATTGCTCTTCCTGTAATAGCCCGGATGTTAAAGCCTGAATTTTTTCGACCTGAATTTGTCAACCTGAATTTAAAGGCTCGTATTTTGTCGACCTGAATATTAATGCCTGAATTTTTTCAACCTGAATTTGAGGTTGAAAAATAATGAAAGTTGTATTTTTTTGGAAATGCTGTAAGGATTTTTTCATTCAGATCAAATTGCAAAACAGAAAATTTCAAACTTCTTTTTTGTGACAAGTTTTTATTCAGGTCATGTGATTCAATATGCTATTTTATTTCTGGAATTTTGGCACTATTATACTTCCATACCCACAGCATAATCCACCAGACTTTACATTTTGCACAGTGCAGTCAGGTAAATACCCTTCTCCTGGCAACCGCCAAACCCAGACTCATCCATCAGATTGCCAGACAGAGAAGCGTGATTACTTACTCCAGAGAACACGTGTCCACTGCTCTAGAGTCCAATGGTGGCTTAACACCACTGCATCCAACACTTTGCATTGTACTTTCTGATATATGTCTTCAGGACTTGAAATAATAAGTAGGCCTCAAGGAGTGGCCACCACAGTACAGCAGAATAACAAAATGAAAAACTGGTACCAAGTGGAGAGGGCTGCCCCTCAAGTTTCCCTTATTGTTGAAAACAGGTTTGAACCTAAGTTTCAGCTCTAATGATTTTGAAGGCAGAACAGGTAAGAGAATAGATGCCCACAGAGAACCTGAGAGAGGATTTAAACACTCTCTGTAGAATTGGTCAGGTTGTTAAACAGACGCTGGTTAATTGTGTTCATGTGATCCTTCACCCACTCGACACTGGGATCTGCACACAGCTGATGACCGTTCTTCAGGGTAAAGCTGCAGAGGAGAGAGAAGATTTACATCAGTGTGAAACTGCAATAAAATCAGAAAATCAGACACTCTGACACGCCCCAAACCTCCAAGATAATATAAAGTTAGATTTTGTTACACACAACCATAAAGAAACCATAGACAAGAAAATACTAACTTTTTTATTTATTAAAAATAATTAGAAAAAAATTAAAAAACTTACATGACTCCAGGTTTTTCACACTGAATATCTGTTTTTTCATACGCTGTAATGACTCTTACAGGGATTGTTTTTTTCTGAAATCTGAAACAGCACTGATCTGGTCCTTTTGCATCTGTGTGAAAACATTTCTGCATTTAGTTCTGTGATTAAATGTTCAATAAGAAAATATTTGACACTTTTATATCTAGTATCAGATGCAGACTGTTGTAGCTATTAAACTGTATTATGTCACAGTTGAATTCTGGACTCTGATTGGTCAGAAGGTGTTGATTAGTTTTCTATAACAGCAGCTCTGACAGTAGTGCAGGTTTATATTAATGCACTGATTCTCATTGTTTCCATAGAAACAGTCATAATAATAATAATAATAATTTTAATTTAATTTGAGCCAATGAGAAGGACTTTAAACAGGCTGAAATAACAGCGGAAGGAAGCGTGCAAGTAGGCTTTGTGAACAGGTAGAGCTGTGAATCATCTGCATAAGAATGAAAATGTGTTTACGAAAGATATTGACAAAAGGAAGGAGATAGATGATAAATAAAAGAGGGCCTAGCACAGAACCTTGGGGAACACCTCTAGTAACAGGAGATGACTGAGATCTAAAATATTTAAGCTGAACAAACTCTGAACGGGAAAGATATGATTTAAACCAGTCGTGACATATGCCAGAAATGCCAAATGAGGCAAGCTGTTCAAGGAGAATGTTGTGGGAGATCCAGATCCAGGATAATAAGAATTATTAAAAGTCCAGAATCGGCTGCAATTAGAAGATCATTTGTGATTGTGAATCGCTGTCTCAGTACTATGAGATGGACGAAAACCAGACTGAAATTCCTCAAACAGGTTGTTGGTGGTTACGTGTTCATAAATCTGACCTGCAACTATTTTTTGTAGTATTTTCGATAAACATGGTAAATTTGAGATAGGACAAAAATTATTAAGGTTATTGGGGTCCGTATCAGGTTTTTTAAGTATAGGTGTTATTGCAGCAATATTAAGGGATGATGGATCTTGACCAGAACTCAGAGAAGAATGTATAATGTTGGTTATTAAAGTGGATAAAGAAGGTGAGAAGGCTTTTACTAAATAGGTTGGGAGAGGATCTAACTGACTTGTTGAAGGTGTGGATTCAATAATCTGTGATACTTCAGCAATAGGTGGCAGTTTAAAACTAGATAATGAAAAAGCAGAGGGTGTAAAAAGAGAAATGGAAAACAAAGAAGAAGAAGAGGTGTTCAGAGAGGTTAGTTGATGATGAATATTGTCAATTTTAGCTCTAAAAAATGTGATAAAATGATCACAATGAGCAGTTGAGTAAAGGTGAGGTGGGAGAGTATCCGGTGGCCATAGTAACCTGTTGAGAAAAGTTCTGTTGTATTACCTGCACCTGACTTAATCAAGTTAGAATAGTAGAAAGATTTTGCAGTAGAAATAGCGTCCTTATATTGAAGCAGATGGTTATGATACATTTGATTATGAACAGTGTTGTAAATTAACCGAAGACCAGTAGAAGAGCGATCACAGAGACTTGGAAGTATGTTGCAGGAATCTTTTATTGAACACTCAGAAGTGCTGTGGTCATCAAGATCTCCACAGACAGAAAAGAACACAAGAAAATTTGTTTCCCACAATTCCCCCTTTGAGAGTTCCCTTATAAACTATCATAACTGTAATAAATTTTCAGGGGTAGTATGTTTTAACTTTTCAGAGAAATTTTCCATTATCATATTATAAAGGTTTATATATATGATGTAGTCCAAGCACACTTTAAACTCTATGTGGCAGATTTTTCAACTTTCGGTGTGCTAAAGTGTCAGATGTCTTCAGTGGCTGAAGATTCCCTCTGATAAGGTTCTCTTCCTCTGTTTATGGTGGCCCTCTATAGATGTATGCGGTGAACTTCGCTTGCAGGTGTAGCAGTGATGAGTTCTGGAATGACCCCTGCAAATACAAAATGAAAAACAAGAGAAGAAGAAAACACGAGAAAAGATCCAAAACACAAACAGACCCACACACAAACAGAAAAAACAAACAAATAAAAATAAAGTTTTTTACATCTCAGATGTTATGCTGCCTTTGATCGTATAGCAGATTGTGTCTGTAAGAGTAATTCCTTGCCCTAATCTTCACATATACCCTGACACCTATGGACCAGTCAAGGTGGGGAATAATCTAAAAAGGGAAAACCTATTAGGGAATCTTCGCCTTTGGGTAACCCCCGAAGCCTATTGCATATCGGTTCTTTCCTCTGGCTCCTTTCTGGTCCGTGTGTCCTAGTCTGTCCCTACAGGTGGTTGAACTACCTTACAGTGGGAAATGTGAGTCCATGTTTTTTTTCCCACGACACAATACTGCTGCAGCTGTTACTAATAACACCTGGTATGGTCCCTGCCATTTAGGTTCCAGTGGCTTGCTCTTAAATGATCTTATCATTACCCATTGTCCTGGAATGACAGCATGACCACCTTTGGGAGGTGGCTCCCAACAAGCACCTACTCTGTCTCTGGCCATCTCTACTGCCTTAGAAAGATTTTCACAGTATGTGATAAGAGCATCTGATGCAATGTGTACATTGGCACTTCTAAGATCAATAGCTCCTGGCATAGACATAGGGCGCCCTGTTATTATTTAATGAGGGCTAAGCCCCACAGACCGGTTGGGGGATGCTCTGATGCTGCAGATTACTGCAGGAAGAGCTTCAACCCAGGGTATTCCTTCTTGATGCATTTTACTCAGTCTGGTCTTTATTGTTCTATTAGCTCTTTCAACTTGGCCTGAGGCTTGTGGTCTATATGGACAATGCAAATTCCCCTTAACCTTGAGCATCCTTGCCACTTCTTTAACTACTTCACCTGTGAAGTGTGTACCTTGATCAGAGTCAATAGTGTCAGGCAGACCCCATCTGGGGATAAAGTCACTGACAAGGCATTTAGCTGTATGTGTGGCAGTGGCTCGACCGGTAGGATAGGCTTCTACCCATCTGGAGAATTTGTCTACCACTATCAAGACATCAGTTTTTCCTCTGCATCGTGGTAATGATATGTAGTCAACCTGCAGTTGCCGAAAAGGCCCTGGTGGGGCTGGAGTGTGTGCGGCTGGTGTGACTGTTGCTGGGACATCATTATTCTGCTGACATGCAACACATCTTTTTGCTGTCTCTGTCGCTACTGCTCTGAAAGCTGGGTTCCACCACTGATTAGAAAATCGGTGAACCATTGCTGTTGGATTAATGTGTCCTAAGTTGCGTAGCTGTTGGGCCAGATAAGGTAACAAAGACTCAGGTGCGACATATCTTCCCCCTTTGACCCAGCAGCCTGATGAATCAACTTTAGCTCCCTTGTCTAGCCATGTCCAAGCTTCATAAAGCGGAACATCTTTATACAGATCACTGAGTGAATCTGGGGGCCCAACAACACTTTGAGCTGTCTTGCCAGCACACACCTGCACAGTATCACCTAAACAGGCTTGTTTGGCAGCTGTGTCTGCAAGAGCATTGCCTTTTGCTTCTTCAGAGTTAGTTGTAGCATGTGCTTTCACTTTTATGACAGCTAGATGTTTAGGAAGTGTCATAGCAAACAGTAGGTCTTTGACTAAGTCAGCATGCTTTATAGGTGTCCCAGAAGATGTGAGGAACTGACGACTTTGCCATATAATTCCAAAATCATGAACCACTCCAAAAGCAAATCTAGAGTCAGTATAAACATTTGCTGTTGAGTCTGAAGCTAATGTACATGCTCTGGTCAATGCTATCAATTCTGCAGCTTGTGCAGAAAAGTGATCTGGCAACCGGCCTGAAGCTACTACTTCAGTCAAGGTGGCAACGGCATATCCTGCCCGTCTGTTTCCTTTAATGACTTGTGCAGAACCATCAACAAACAATTCAAAATCTGCATTCTTTAAGGGTGTCTCTGCAATTATACTCTGAGATGAGTGTGTAAGCATAACACAATCATGACTCACCTCATTCTCATCCTCTTCAGAAACATCAGTCCTTGCGAACATCATACAAGAGGATGGATTAGTGACTGGGGCATGTTGCAAAATTATATTCGGGGCTGTGACTGTGGCTACCCAATTTCCCCCAACGTGAGGAGGTGAAAGATGTGATTTTAGCTTGACTCATTAAGGCAGATACTGCATGTGGGCATCTTACAGTTAAAGCTTGTCCCAACACAATACCTGAACAGGCTAGTAAGGCTAGGTGAACTGCCTGTACTGCTCTAAGACATGGACCCATACCCTGTGCAACTATATCCAGCTTTTATCATTATTGTACATAACCAGGGAAAGGTAAACAATTAGTTTTTTCCTGCTCTGCCTGCCCCTGCTGTGCTCTCAGAAGCACCTGAGCAAGTTGTCCTAGACTTTCAGTGGAAAGTGTGGGGACAACACTAGGGTTATAAGCAGGCTGACTAGGCATGTGATTATGCTGCCAATTTCTCCTAATGAATTTATGCCCCTTTTTCCTACACATTGTAATGTTTTCTAGACAGAAAACATTACAAAGATTTACAATATACACTTAACTATTTACATGGCCCAGTATGATTGGCTTCAGATTTTTATGGTTTTTAACTGATCATTGTGGGACCATCTCTTAACAGGTTGTTTAGTTTTATGGCAGAGCTTGTAAACTGAATCTCTGCATGGTCCCACCCAGTTAGCAGCCCATGGGCCCTCAGGTTGGTAGTTCTTTACCATTAACTCAACTCTAGTTTCAAATTTGTGATGGTGCACTTTCTGAACAAAAGACATCTTGTTTTTCTGACTATTCCAAATTTGCTGAGTGGCTTGGCGATAAATAGCAGGCAAAGAGTTACACAGATTTTTGAGCTCCTCACTCAATCTGTTTACAGTGGCCTGTAACTGATCAATTTTTGGGCCTGTTCTCTTTTCTTTCTTAAGAGAAAATCTGCAATTTCTGGAAATATGTCCTTCCTTGCCACACGAATAACACACTAGGAGGTTATCAGGGTTACAAGGGGGTGGTCTTTCCTTTTTATCTCCAGTAGCTTGGTCCTCCTTTCTACAGAAAACCTTGCGGCCTCTATTCCTATGGAGCTTTTTAACACCTTCTGCCATTGGTGCCAAGGTCAAAGGTTTCTCCCTTCCTTCACCAGTGCACACAGCTGCAGTAGAGCGAATTGGTGCCATGGGTAAATCAACTGTACCATCAGAGTACTGACCAAGGACTGGCTGAGAATCTCTTTTTGAATTCTCATTGCTTTCTTTACACAAAACTCTCATTTCTGGAACCTGGTTACACAATGTGCCATTTTTTATCAGAAATTGACAAGCAATCTTTGATTCCTCCAATTCCTTGGACATTGTTTCCACAGATGACTTTAGCATGCTGTTGTTAATTCTAAGAAATGCAATCTCATTCTTCATGTTGGCCTTTTCATCTTTCCAGATTGTTTCACTAGACTGGAAATTTCTTTTACAAATTAGCCCATCACCCAGTCTAGATTGAAGTTGCTCATTTTTAGCCTTTAACACATCTAGAGTCTTCTTAGTTACTTTGTATGCGCCCAGAACTGCTTGAAGCGCATTGGCAATTTTTCCTTTTTTATTCTTAGGCATACTGGGATCATTTTCAAATTTGGCAATAGCCCACTCATAAGGCTTATCAACAATGTTCTCGATTCCATCAAACATTCCCTGAGAGCCATGCTTAGCGATGTATTTAACAATCAGCTCTTCCATTTTCACAATCTTACTGAATTAATGAATTTAGTATGAACAACTTTAGTGACTACACGTTATCTAGTTACTTTAAGATACCCGTTAGTCTATTTATTCACAGCTCCAGTACTTCGGACTCAAAATGAATAAACCACCACAATACGTCGGCTTTTGAACTTGAAAGTCTCACTGTTTCAGACACAGCCCCACTCCGTCGGGCCTCAAGTCCAACTACAGTAACACTCACAGCTCCCAAACAACTCTCACAAACAGTTTAAAAAGTAACACCGTCACAGTACATCGGACAAAATCACACTACGTCGGGTTTTTGTGTTATATTTTAAAACAGTCAACTTAGCCACAGTACTTCGGGCTTAAACTTAAGTTTAAAACATTGTCACAGTTCGTCGGACAAAACCACACTACTTCGGGTTTTTGTTTTAAACTTCACAGAGCCGCGGTGCATCGGGCTCACTACAGTTTCAGTTACTTTAGAAACTATCTAGTTATATTTCTGCTGTTTTATTACTTTTTCCTAATACAACAACAACAACAAGAACAAACAAAATAAAATAAAATAAACCAACTTCTTCCCTAATAAAGAGAGGCTAAACAATTTGTTAACACCCAACGGTAATTAACCTTCCCTGTAACAAAGTATGTACAGAGGCTTCCCTGATTTACAGAGGATAAACAATTTGTTAACACACGACGGTAGTTAACCTTCCCTGTAACAGAATATGTACAGAGGCTTCCCTGGTTTACAGAGGATAAACAATTGTTAAAACACCCCACAGCTGTGTTTAACACTTCCCTGACTTTTTCAGAGGATAACTGGATTACTCCAATCCTAGTCTTTAGGTTCGTTTAATAGAGTGACACTCACCAAATCTGAGAGTTGAGTTGCAAAAGTTCAGTCTGGACTTGTTTCAGGTGATCAGTCTGGAACAAACAGCGTCACTGGTGTAGGCTCAGCTCTGGATCAGTTAGCTCTTTCAGGTTCCTTGCACCAACTGATGTGAATTCTGGCATCTGATTCTTGTGTCAACTTCTATCCGGGTCACGGCACCAACTGTTGTAAATTAACCGAAGACCAGTAGAAGAGCGATCACGGAGACTTGGAAGTATGTTGCAGGAATCTTTTATTGAAGATTAGAACACACTCAGAAGTGCTGTGGTCATCAAGATCTCCACAGACAGAAAAGAAACCTCTGGTATTTATATAGACTTTGGTGGCTGTCCTTCAGGTGGTGTTAAAGCAGCCTCCTCATTTTCCCCTACCCCCTATTAGAGACTATGTTTACCCACTAAGATTTGCGACCCTTTTGGTTGCGAGAAAGAATGTTTACAACCTTTCCCGAACAGGTTAGTGATCCTTCCTCTGCGAGAACACAAGAAAATTTGTTTCCCACAGCAGTAAGTCCAGTTTTTAAGTGAAGATGTTCCAATTGACAACCTTTAGCTTTAAGCTGATGGAGCTCAGGTGTGTACCATGGTGCAGAATGAGCAAAAGAGACAGTCCGGGTTTTCAGAGGAGCAAGAGCATTGAGCAGGCTATGAAGACCATTGTTGTAGTGGAAGACGAGGTTATCAGTGGTGAGTAAATCCTAAGTTCCAGGCAGGCTCTTGATCCCATTAGAAAGAAGAGATAAATCAATGTTTTTAATATTGTGGACAAAAACTGAACGTGACTGTTTTAGTTGGGATAAGGTAAAACTGATACTGAAAGATATCAGCACATGATCAGAAAACTGAAGAACAGTCACAAGGCCAGAACAGCAAATCAAGTCGAAAATATGTCCTTTTGAATGAGTCGAGAAATCTATGAATTTCTGGAGACCAAAACTATCGAAACAAGATAAAAAGTCCCTGGTGAGAATATTGGTGGTACTGTCCATATATTAAAATCTGTATAATCTGTATAATGTATATTAAAATCTCCCAAAAATAATATATTTGGAGATATTGCACTTAAATGAGTAAGAAACGTGGCAAATTCATTTAGAAAGTCAATGTTCGGCTTAGGTGGGTGATATATAGTAGCAACAAAAATGCCTAGGAACAAAAAAGGAAAAATTGCCAATGCGCTTCAAGCAGTTCTTGCCGCATACAAAGTAACTAGAAAGACTTTAGATGCGTTAAAAGCTGAAAATGAGCAACTTCAGTCTAGACTGGATGATGGACTAATTTCTAAAAGACATTTCCAGGCTACTGAAACGATCTGGAAACAGGAAAAGGTCAGGATGCAGAATGACCTTACTCTTCTTAGAACTAACAATAATATGCTTATATCATCTGTGGACACATTGTCCAATGAATTGGAGGAAGCAAAGATTGCTTGTCAATTTCTGATCAAAAATGGCACGTTGTGTAACCAAGTTCCAGAAATGACAGATTTGCATGAAGATGGTGATGTGAATATAGAAAGAGATTCTCGGTCGGTCAGTAGTCAGTGCTCTGAGTGTACAGTTAGATTTCCCATGGCACCAATTCATGCTACCACAAAGATGCATGCTAGTGAAGGAGGGGAGGTACCAATGACCTCTTCTATGGTCAGAGGGTTTAATCCCAGTGAGCTAGAACCTGTGATAAAGAGCATTGGAAAATTTGATCCTGCCAAACAAGATCCACTGGATTTTCTAAAAAACTTGGAGCAATATGTGGATGTTTACAAACTTACAGATGGTGATGCATGCATTGTGTTAACGATGTGTTTGCCCGAGACTCTGTCTGGAGCCTTAAATCAGAAAGTGAAGACCAGAACTGCCAATAAGTTAGAAAGGAAACAGGCACTACTTGAAGTCCTAGGGGTGATGTCAGTTAATTGGGATAGAATATCTGATGTACACATGAGGAAAGGTGAGCACCCGATGGTATTTTCAGAGCGATTATTGGAGGTATTCAAAACTTTCAGTGGTAATCCTAACATTACTCAGAATGATGTCAGTTTCAAATCTGCTTTGATTAATAAATGTGATCCACACACTCGTTCTGCTGTAACAATGTTTGTGACCCATCTCTCTGACTATAATGACATAATTTCTAAAATGACACAGTTTTACAACAGCCATGCTAACTTAAAGAGATGCAATCCTGTGTCAGCTGTAGGTGTTAAAAAGCTCCATAGGAATCGAGGCCGCAAGGTTTCCCGTAGAAATGAGGACCAAGCTACTGGAGATAAAAAGGAAAGACCACCCCCTTGTAACCCTGATAACCTCCTAGTGTGTTATTCGTGTGGCAAGGAAGGACATATTTCCAGAAATTGCAAATTTTCTCTTAAGAGAGAAAAGAGAACAGGCCCAAAAATTGATCAGTTACAGGCCACTGTAAACAGATTGAGTGAGGAGCTCAAAAGTCTGTGTAACTCTTGGTCTGCTATTTATCGCCAAGCCACTCAGCAAATTTGGAATAGTCAGAAAAACAAGATGTCTTTTGTTCAGGAAGTGCATCACCACAAATTTGAAACTAGTGATGAGGTAATGGTAAAGAACTACCAACCTGAGGGCCCATGGGCTGCTAACTGGGTGGGACCATGCAGAGATTTAGTTTACAAGCTCTGCCACAAAACTAAATGCCAGCAACCTGTTAAGAGATGGTCCCATAATGATCAGTTAAAAACCATAAAAATCTGAAGCCAATCATACAGGACCATGTAAATAGTCAAGTGTATTCAAGTGTTTATTGTAAATGTTTGTAATGTTTTCTGTCTTGTGTGTAAAGGGGGGGGCATAAATTCATTCTGTTTGCAAGTGTTTTTCAGATTACCTAACAAAACAGACATAAAGATGTGGTGATGGACCAGGAATGGCAGACCCTACCCCTGACCCATTGTGTGTGGTGACGAGACCCTATCCCAAAGTGCTAACCAATGGATCCATGTTCCAGTCCTGGTGAATCTTACAGCATGGTCTACACCCCACCTACACAAATATCTACCTATCTTCACCCCACCTACACAAATATCTACCTAGCAGGGATAACTAGCATGCACAGGTCTGGTGAGCGGTGAGCAGAGGCCGCCGGGCTAGGTAGGCAGGCGGGGCAGGCTGGACGGGCCAGGCAGGGCCAGGGCAGGGCCAGGGCAGGTTATGTGGATAGGCAGAGCAGGGCAGGGGGGGGGGGGGGGGGGGAGCTGTGTGAGCTGGGCTGAGTGGGGCAGGCCGGGTGATGCAGGCCGGGTGATGCAGGTAAGGTGAGGCAGAATAAGTGATGGGAAGTATGCTAGCTGAGGCATGATAGGATAGGAAAGTTAGGAATGAACTTACATCTTAGGATTGTTTTGATTATTCTCAACAATTTTGATCTGAACTTCATTCGGGCCCTCACAACCAGACTGTGTAACAGTTTCTTTCCTCAAGCCATTAGGCTCCTCAACACCCGGGACTGAACTGTTCTACACTCTCACACACACTCTCACTCAGGACTGAACTGTTCTACACTCTCTCACACACACACACTCTCACTCAGGACTGAACTGTTCTACACTCTCACACACACTCTCACTCAGGACTGAACTGTATACTAACTCTCTGTCTCTCACACACAGATACACACACTCTCTCTTGACTGTGTGGACACAAACACACACACACATAATTTATATTGTTCATTACTTACTGCACTACCTCTACCTGTCATCCGCTGCTATAGTTATACTTATGTTTATTCTATTTGCACTACCTCAACTGCTGCTGTGTATTTTTGCACAATATTTTTGCACAATACTTTTTTTCTACATCATTTCACTTTATCTATTTTATTTCACTTACATTCCAGTACACGTTCTTTTATTTCCTTTCAGCGCTAAGTGTCCTGTGTTCTTTTGTGTTGTCTTTATTGTATTTATTGTCTTTTTTGCACTGTCTTGTCTATGCTCTGTTTGCACCTAGCTGCACACTGTGCACTTTACGTGGCTAAGACAAACTTCTGTCCTAGCTCTGTGGTGTTGTTTGTTGTTTTGTATTGAACTTGTTGTTGTATGTTTATGTAGCACCAGGTCCTGGAGAAACGTTGTTTCATTTCACTATGTACTGCGCCAGCTATATGTGGTTGAAATGACAATAAAAGCTTCTTGAATCTTGAATCTTGAATCTTGAGTTCTCAGTTCAAAGAACTCAATATCCAATGTACATCTATATACATGTGATGTCAGGTGTTATAATAATAATCTAAATATTATAGACATCACTTTTCATAATACATAATGTTTAGTCTGTGTACTTGCCAGTGATGTTTTATAGTTAAAAAAACTTAACATTCATGACTGCACTAATAACTATAGCACTGATAACAAAATCTTATCAAATAAAATCTAAATGTAAAGGTGATAAGGAGAGTTTACAAACTATACTGATAACTCAAATATCATAAAATCTCCTCAAATAAAATCTAAATGAACAGTCTGTACAGGTGATGAGGAGAGTAATGGGCTTTGGTTTTGCCTGAGTGATGAACTTTCATCCATCTACATCTGGAGCGCAGATCACCACGCTCACCAGGACAGAACCACAGGCCACTGGACAATGATGAATCATCATCCGGAGGGTTGAACATCAGGTTCATCAGGACAGAACCACAGACCACTCATGAATCATCATCTGGAGAGCAGACCATCATGTTCACCAGGACAGAACCATAGTCGAATGGTGATTCAACATCTGGAGGACAGACCATCATGTTCACCAGGACAGAACCACAGGCCACTGGACAATGATGAATCATCATTCATTCGTTTATCTGTCTTATGGTTTCCAGAGTAGACCGAGACGTAGCTTCCTTCCCCCAGCAGCTTTCCTACAGTGCGCACACACACACAGTAATTCAGTTAGTACTCCGTCCTGTCTTTATGTTGCTCTGAATATGAGCATCTGGAGTAAATATAAGAGTCTGAATAGGAAATGATACGAATCCTTCTTTAGCTACTCGGCAGTGTAGACACCTTGCTAAGTGATTTAGAAATGTTAACAATAGTCTGTGAGGATTGTAACGTACTGTGAACTGAAGGGTGGAACACCAGATGTTGCTCAGATTTAAAGCTGGACTCTTTCTGTTCATCAGAAGGGCTACAATGTTCTGTATTGTCTGGCAGCAGCTGGCGAAGTTTCATCAGCCATTTGGGTTCTTCTGCTTTCTGCCTTCAAAGCACCTTCTCAGAGTGCTAACAAGACACGAGACTTCCCCTGGAGTCAAAGAGAGGGAGAAGAAGAGGAAGATATGTTGTGATCATGGCTGGAAGGAGCTAAAAGGACAGTGAGGTTGTGGAGCTCAGGATGTTTAGTGTGTTTTAGCTTCACTGCATGAATAACGTTCATCTTTTTCTTCTACAGTATGAGGCACAAAAAACTCAACGTGTTTTCTCATCACCTTCGTTGCCATAATCTTCACTGAACTTCTACAAATCTACACAACAACAGCAGAACTTTATAGAGCAGGGCTCTCTAACCTGTTTTCCTTTAAGAACTACTTTGACAAAATGGATATTGTTTTCATTTAGATCATTAAATTAGAGTTTTACACACTTGTCAGTTTGAAGACACAAAAAAATCTCTTACCTCAGTCTGAAAGTGTGAACCATCTCCAAAGTAGAAATGATCAACTCTTCAGCAGTCCCACGTCACTGTTCTAATTCTGATTCCGATTGTTATGTCACATGACCTCAGTCACATGACCTTAGCACAGCTGCTGTAGCTTAGCAACAACTTCTTCTTTCGGCTTTTCCCTTTAGGGGTCACCACAGCGAATCATCTCTCTCCACCTATCCCTATCTTCTGCATCCTCAACACTTACACCCACTAGCTTCATATCCTCATTTATTCCATCCATATACCTCCTCTTTGGCCTTCCTCTTTTCCTCCTGCCTGGCAGCTCCATGTCCAACACTCTCCTACCAATATACTCACTCTTCCTCCTCTGGACATGTCCAAAAGATCTTAACCTGGCCTCTCTAACTTTGTCCCCCAAACGTCCAACATGAGCTGTCCCTCTGATGTACTCGTTCCTAATCCTGTCCAACCTTGTCACTCCCAAAGAGAACCTCAACATCTTCAGCTCTGCTACCTCCAGCTCTGACTCCTGTCTCTGTCTCAGTGATACTGTCTCTAAACCATACAGCATGGCTGGTCTCACCACTGTCCTGTATACCTTCCTCTTGATTCTCACTGAAATTTTTCTATCACACAGAACTCCCGGCACCTTTCTCCACCCATTCCAACCTGCCTGCACTCGCTTCTTTACCTCTTTCCCACACTCTCCATTACTCTGGACTGTTGACCCCAAGTACTTAAACTCCTGTACCTTCTTCACCTCTTCACCCTGTAATCTTACTGTTCCACTTCCCTCCCTGTCATTCACACACATGTACTCAGTCTTACTACGACTGACTTTCATTCCTCTTCTCTCCAGCACAAACCTCCACCTCTCCAGGTTTTCCTCAACCTGCTCCCTGCTCTCACTACAGATCACAATGTCATCTGCAAACATCATTGTCCAAGGAGACTCCTGTCTGACCTCCTCTGACAACTGGTCCATCACCATAGCAAACAGAAAGGGGCTCAGAGCCGATCCCTGATGCAGTCCCACCTCCACTCTGAACTCCTCTGTCTGCCCTACAGCACACCTCACCACTGTCCTGCTCCTCTCATACATGTCCTGCACCACTCTGACATACTTCTCTGCTACTCCTGACTTCCTCATACAGTACCACAGCTCTTCTCTTGGCACCCTGTCATATGCTTTCTCCAAGTCTACAAACCCACAGTGCAACTCTCTCTGACCATCCCTATACTTCTCCCCTCCACAACAATGTGTAAGTACCTTGCTCTCTTCCTCTGTGTCATTATGACTTTTCCCTCTACTTGCTTCATCCAAGTTTTATTCACTATTTTTAAAATAAGCTGTGCATATCCTTTTCTCTTTTCATCACTGTTGGTTACTGGTATTCTAATGCTATTGTCTCCTCTAACCGCCTATAACTGTCATGTCACAGTGACCTGGCCTACTTCCCACACTGTGTTCCTTTTGCCTTGGTATACACTCTCTTTTGCTGATTACATAGTCACGCAATATGCACTTCACTCATCTCTTCCCATTTCCCATTATTTTTCCTAGCTCAGTCAGCCCGCCGTGCTATCTTCCAGAGAAGTCCCAGGGGTGCTCTGCGATGCTATCGCCAGTATCAGCTATCCTGTCTGGCCATTGAATTTACTGGTTTCCTGGAACACCTATCTGAATCCTCTATTCCTGAGTCTCCTTACCTCGCTCACCACATCGTGAGAGATACCGTCTGTCTTGATCAGAGCACCCGATTTCACCCCACAACCTGTGATCAATCTACTCAGACCTTCTACTGGCATTGGACACGCACCACCTCTCAAGGCGTCCAGACTGAGGATGTCCCTGTTGAGATCTCCTCTGATGATTCTTCCTCTGACTCTTCTTCATCTCCTAATTCTCCTGACATTCCCCAACTTTCTCCTGAATTTGTGCCTATGCCTTACAGTGTTCATGATATTCCTCAGTCTTCTCCTGACTATTCGCCCCCAACTTCTCCCACTGATTACTCTCCAACTTCTCCTCAGGAACCTGAGATCCCGTCTTCTACAACTGACCCTCCGGTCCCACTGATCCCATTAGATAGGCTGGCTGACTGAGCTGTAACTCCTAATGTTCCAATAAATTTCTCTTTTTCTGTCTTTTCACTCTCAGTGTGGTTATTACGCTAGCATGCTATTATTAATAATTCTCCATGATTATTATAAAGACTATGATTGTCATAAGGCTATACCTGATTATTATAAACTTGTATTAATCAAAGCTAACTGTTTAATCAATAGCTAAATAATTCTTGATAGATATACACTACTTTTAGGCAGAATATTGCTAAGTCAGAGCTTAAAGCATTGAGTACATTATTTCTTAAGCTATTTTAAAGCTAGGTATAGAATTCAAAGCTGGGTATGCTATTTTTCTCCGACACATCTTCTTACTCTTTAAAACCCTGTTAAACAGACTAGTTAAAAATTCCACTGCTGCCTCTCCTAGACACTTCCAGACCTCCACTGGGATGTTGTCAGGACCAACTGCCTTTCGACTTTTCATCCTCTTCAAAGCCTTCCTGACTTCATCCTTTCCAATCTTATCTACTTTCTGTTCCACAGAGTTCACCCCTTCTACTCTTTTTTCCCACTCATTTTCTTCATTCGTCAGTATTCGAAAGTATTCCTTCCATCTCCTCTGTACACTCTCCTCACTTGTGAGCACCTTTCCATCTCTATCCTTAATAACTCTAACTTGCTGCACATCCTTCCCATCTTGATCCCTCTGCCTAGCTAACCTGTACAAGTCCTTCTCTCCATCTCTAGTGTCTAACCTAGTGTACAACTCATCGTATGCCTTCTGCTTGGCCTTAGACACCTCCTTCTTCACTCTGCGCTGTAACTCCTTGTATTCCTGTCTATTCTCTTCAGTCCTGTCCATGTCCCACTTTTTCTTGGTTAACCTCTTCCTCTGAATACTAACCTGAACTTCCTCATTCCACCATCAAGTCTCCTTATCTTCTTTCCTCCTTCCAGATGACACACCCAGCACCTTTCTTCCTGTCACCCTGATCACTTCTGCTGTAGTTTCCCAGTCATCTGGCAGCACTACCTGACCACCCAGAGCCTGTCTCAACTTCTGTCTAAATTCCTCACAACATTCCTCCTTTTTCAGCTTCCACCACTTGGTTTTCTTCTCTATCGCTATCTTTGACCTCTTCTTACAGACCATCAAAGTCATCCTACACACCACAATCCTATGTTGTCTGGCTACACTCTCTCCCACTACCACTTTACAGTCACTAATTTCTTTCAGATTGCCCCTTCTACATAGGATGTAGTCTACCTGTGTGCTCCTACCTCCACTCTTGTAAGTCACTCTATGCTCCCTCTTCTAAAAATAAGTGTTAACCACAGCCATGTCCATCCTCTTAGCAAAGTCCACTACCATCTGTCCTTCAAGGTTTCTTTCCTTAACTCCAAACTTGCCCATCACCTCCTCATCACCTGTGTTCCCCTCACCAACATGTCCATTAAAATCTGCTCCTATCACCACTCTCCTACCCGTGGGAATACTCTCTACCACCTCATCTAATTCACTCCACAATCTCTCTTTCTCCTCTAACTCACAGCCTATCTCTGGGGCATAACCAGTAGTATCAAGATGGCGCCGGTGAGGTCGGCTGCCGTCATGACTGCTCTGACCCCTCTTTTGTTGTTTTTGTCTTTTAAGTTAAGCTACAGTACTTTTAAACCGTCAATTTCTTCCATATGGAGTGCATTGAGTACGATAGAGATACTCTTATTTCTATTGGTATACAATGTACTCACAATTCGACGTTTTTGACCCCGGATCCAAGCTGGCTGAGTGAGATCCTGAGGGAGAACAAAGGACGTGACCCGAAGGGAACCCCCGAGGGAAACGAGCCGGCGTCAGGAACAGGCTGAGAGCCCGTGCACACCGCACACCTCTGCCTAGCATCCTGCTCGCCAATGTCCAGTCGCTGGAGAACAAGCTCGATGACCTCAGGGCCAGGATAAAGTTCCAGAGAGACATTCGGGACTGCAATCTCCTCTGCTTCACTGAGACATGGCTGAACCCAGCGGTACCGGACCACGCCATCCAGCCAGCTGAGTTCTTCTCGGTTCACCGCATGGACAGAACATTGGAATCGGGGAAGTCAAGGGGAGGCGGCGTGTGTTTAATGGTGAACAGCAGCTGGTGCAACAGCGCGAGCATTGTTCCTCTTACACGTTTCTGCTCACCCAACCTGGAACTATTGTCCATCAAATGTCGTCCTTTTTATCTTCCTCGGGAGTTTACATCGGTCATAGTCAGCGCCGTTTATATTCCACCTCAGGTGGACATGGACACTGCTTTATGCAAGCTGCATGAAGCACTCATACAACACCAGACACAACACCGGAATGCTGTGCTTATTGTGGCGGGGGACTTTAATAGTGCCAACCTCAAACGCACAGTGCCAAATTTTTACCAGCACATCAGCTGCCCCACCAGGGGTGAAAGGACACTGGACCACTGCTACACTACAGTTAAAGATGGCTACAAGGCACAATCTCGCCCACTGTTTGGGAAGTCTGACCACGCCGCCATCTTCCTCATGCCAAAATATAAACAAAGGCTCAAGCAGGAAGTTCCGGCTCAGAGGGAGGTCTCACGCTGGATGGACCAATCGGTGGCCGCTCTACAGGACACTCTGGATGATGCGGACTGGGACATGTTCCGGCGCAGCTCTGAAGACATCAATATGTTTACGGAAGCGGTTGTGGGATTCATCGGGAAACTAGCAGATGATACTGTGCAGAAAACCACCATCAGAACATTTCCCAATCAGAAGCCGTGGGTGGATAAGACCATCCGCGACGCTCTGAGAACTCGCACCGCTGCCTACAATGCGGGACTTGCGTCGGGTGACATGACCTCTTTCAAGGCTGCGTCATACAATGTGTGGAAAGCGGTGAAGGAGGCGAAGCAGTGCTATGGGAGAAAACTAGAGTCACAACTCCAACAGAGTGACTCTAGGAGCCTGTGGCAGGGACTAAGGACAATTACGGACTATAAAGCACCAACATCCGGTACGATGAATGCGGAAGTGACTCTGGCAGACGAGCTGAACACCTTCTACGCTCGCTTTGAGGCTGCAGCTAACGATGCTAAAGCTAATGCTACAGCTAATGCTAATGGCTGTAGACAGGAAGAGAATGCCAACACCAATGCGTTCATCATCTCTGAGCATGATGTGAGGAGAGCCTTCAGGAGAGTGAACACCAGGAAAGCAGCAGGACCAGACAGAATCTCAGGTCAAATCCTCAGAGCCTGCCCTGACCAGCTAGCACCTGTGTTCACAGACATATTCAACCTCTCCTTAACCCAGTCGGCAATCCCCACGTGCTTCAAAGAGTCCATCATTGTTCCTGTCCCGAAGAAACCCCATCCTGCTTCCCTCAATGACTATCGCCCTGTAGCCTTGACCTCAGCAGTGATGAAGTGCTTTGAACGGCTGGTCAGAGACTTTATCATCACTTCACTTCCAGACACACTGGATCCATTACAGTTCGCCTACCGCCCGAACCGCTCAACCGACGATGCCATTTCCCACCTCCTTCACACATCACTCACTCACCTGGACACTAGAAAGGGGAATTATGTTAGAATGCTGTTTGTTGACTACAGTTCAGCGTTTAACACTATAATCCCCTGCACACTCACCACCAAGTTGGAGCACCTGGGACTCAGCCCATCTCTTTGTCAGTGGATCTCCAATTTCCTAACTGGCAGACCACAGGCAGTAAGGATGGGCAGACATGTCTCAGCCTCACTCACCCTCAGCACTGGAGTCCCTCAGGGTTGTGTTCTGAGCCCCCTGCTGTACTCTTTGTACACGTATGACTGCATGGCCACTACCAACACCACCAACATTATCAAGTTTGCTGATGACACCGTTGTGTTCGGATTGATCTCCGACAACAATGAGATGGCCTACGTGGAGGAGAGTAAGGGGACTGCAATCTCTTCTGCTTCACCGAGACATGGCTGAACCCAGCGGTACTGGACCACACCATCCAGCCGGCCGAGTTCTTCTTGGTTCACCGCATGGACAGAACACTGGAGTCGGGGAAGTCAAGAGGAGGCGGCGTGTGTTTAATGGTGAACAGCAGCTGGTGCGACAGCGCGAGCATTTTTCCTCTTACACGTTCTTGCACACCCAACCTGGAACTATTGACCATCAAATGTCGTCCTTTTTATCTTCCTTGGGAGTTTTGGGAGCTGCATGAAGCACTCACACAGCACTAGACTCAACACCGGGACGCTGTGCTTATTGTGGCAGGGGACTTTAATAGTGCCAACCTCAAATGCACAGCGCCAAACTTTTACCAACACATCAGCTGCCCCACAGGGGTGAAAGGATACTAGACCACTGCTACACTACAGTGTGAGATGGCTACAAGGCACAATCTCGCCCACCATTTGGGAAATCCGACCACGCCGCCATCTTCCTCATGCCAAAATATAAACAAAGGCTCAAGAAGGAAGTTCCGGCTCAGAGGGAGATCTTACGCTGGACGGACCAATCGGTGGCCGATCTACAGGACGCTCTGGAGGACGCAGACTGGGACATGTTCCGGCACAGCTCTGATGACGTCAACATGTTTACGGAAGCGGTTGTGGGATTCATGTTGTGGGAAACTAGCGGATGACACAGTTCACAAGACTATCATCAGGACTTTCCCCAATCAGAAGCCGTGGGTGGATAAATCCATTCGCGATGCTCTGAGATCCCGCTCCGCTGTGTACAACACGGGGCTCGCCAGCGGTAACATGGATGAGTATAAAGCTGCATCCTACAGCGTGTGCAGAGTGGTGAAGGAGGCGAAGCAGCGCTATGGACAGAAACTAGAGTCACAATTTCTCCAAAATGGCTCTAGGAGTCTGTGGCAGGGACTAAGGACTATTACGGACTACAAAACACCATCTTCCAGATCGGTGAATGCAGACGGTTCTCTGGCAGATGAGCTAAACACCTTTTATGCTCGCTTCGAGGCTGCAGCTCAGAGCGCTAACGGTGTTAGCAGTGCCAACAGCGCTATAGGCAGCACACACGAGGAGCATGCCGGAGAGGACAACGCATTCATCATCTCGGAGCATGACGTGAGGAAGGCATTCAGGAGAGTGAACACCAGGAAGGCAGCAGGACCAGATGGCATCATGGGTTGGGTCCTGAAGGCCTGTGCTGACCAGCTTGCTCCTGTGTTCACTGAGATTTTCAACCTCTCCCTGGAACAGTCTACAATCCCGACATGCTTCAAACAGTCCACCATTGTTTCTGTCCCCAAGAAACCCCAGCCCGCCTGCCTGAACAACTACCGTCCAGTGGCCCTGACCTCAGTGGTGATGAAGTGCTTCGAAAGTCTCATCAGAGACTTCATCCCTTCTTCCCTACCTGACACCTTGGACCCACTACAGTTCGCGTACCGTCCCAACCAATCTACTGAGGACGCCATCGCACACCTCCATCACGCAGCCCTGAGCCATCTGGACAGCAGAAGAGGGAATTATGTCAAAATGCTGTTTGTCGTCTACAGTTCAGCGTTTAACACCATAATTCCCTCCATACTCACCACTAAGCTGGAGATCCTGGGCCTTAGCCCATCCCTGTGTTGGTGGATCTCCAACTTCCTGCAAGACAGACCTCAGGCAGTACGGGTGGGCAACCATGTCTCACCCTCACTCACCCTCAGCACTGGAGCCCCCCAGGGTTGTGTTCTGAGCCCCCTGCTGTACTCTCTGTACACCTTTGACTGTGTGGCCACTTCCAGCTCCACCAACATTGTGAAGTTTGCGGACGATACTGTGGTGATGGGCCTGATCTCCAATAACGACGAGATGGCCTACCTAGAGGAGATTAAAAACCAGGAGACATGGTGCCAGGTCAACAATCTCCTCCTGAACGTCAGCAAGACTAAGGAGCTGATAGTGGACTTTAGCACAAAGCAGGAGAGGAATTACCAGCCCCTCACCATCAACGGGACCCCAGTGGAGAGAGTGGACAGTTTCCAGTACCTAGGTGTCTACATCACGCAGGACCTGACATGGTCCTGTCACGTTAACACCCTGGTGAAGAAGGTGTCTTTATCATCTCAGACACCTGAAGGACTTTAAACTGCCCTC
This sequence comes from Hemibagrus wyckioides, assembly GCF_019097595.1. Taxonomy (NCBI): domain Eukaryota; kingdom Metazoa; phylum Chordata; class Actinopteri; order Siluriformes; family Bagridae; genus Hemibagrus; species Hemibagrus wyckioides. The sequence continues at coordinate 3,065,140 of NC_080715.1, read as the reverse complement.
AAAGGTGCTAAAGACATTCTACACCTGCACCATTGAGAGCATCCTGATGGGAAGTATCACTGCCTGGTTTGGGAACAGCACCAAACAGGACAGGCAAGCTTTCCAGAGGGTGGTGCGATCAGCCGAGCGTACCATCCGCACCGAGCTTCCTGACCTGGACACCATATACAGCAAGCGGTGCTGGACCAAAGCCAGGAAGATTATGAAGGACCTCAGCCATCCCAACAATGGACTCTTCTCTCTGTTGAGGTCAGGGAAACGTTTCCGTTCCTTGAAGGCGAACACAGAGAGAATGAGGAGGAGCTTCTTCCCGCAGGCCATTCGGGCCCTCAACCAGTACACCTAGGATCTGGACTCTCTGGTCTTACCCCCACACAACATAACATGACATTCTACCTCAGCTGATTGTTGCACATGCAAATATTGCACTACTTTGTACTCTGCACTACTCTGTACACACAATAACACTCTCACTGTACATTTTCTCTGTTCATCTTTGTGTGCACACTGCACTGACACTTTACTCCCTGTTAAACTGGACATTATATTTTGCATTATATACATCTCTACAATATATTTATATATTTATCTTACATATGCACACTGTACATACTATATTCTTTTGCAACACCATTTCAGTGTTGACCATTTTATCTACATATATTCATATACTGTATCTTCTGTACATTATAGAGTCTACACATATATTTATTTATATTGTTTTATTTTTCACATATACTATACATATACTATATTGTACTATATATATATATATATTTTTTTTTTGTTTTTATATTTTTATATTTGTTATATATACATACATAGACATATATTTGCATATGCATATCTGACAGTTTTCAAGTTTTTTTTTTTTAAATTTAAATTTTTTTCCCCTATTTTTCCCTATACTTCTTAACTATATTCCCTATCTTTCATGTCCACACATTTTCTTTTTTTACTCTTTCCTCTTTTATGTAAGACAGTCGTAAAAAGCATTTCACTACATGTCATACTGTGTATGATTTCGTATGTGACAAATAAAATTTGAATTTGAATTTGCATTTGAACAGCAGCTCAGTGGAGAGAGTGGACAGCTTCAGATACCTCGGTGTTCACATCACGTAGGATCTGTCATGGTCCTGTCACATCAACACCGTGGTGGAGAAGGCCCGACAGCGTCTCTTCCATCTCAGACACTTGAGAGACTTTAGACTGCCTGCTAAGGTGCTATGGAACTTTTATTCCTGCACCATAGAGAGCATCCTGATGGGAAACATCACCACCTGGTTCGGGAACAGCACCATGCAGGACAGACGAGCTCTTCAGAAGGTGGTGCGATCAGCTGAGCGCATCATCCGTACTGAGCTCCCTGACCTGAACTCAATCTACAACAAGCGGTGCTGGACCAAGGCCAGGAAGATTGTGAAGGACATCAGCCATCCCAACAATGGACTTTTCTCTCTGCTGAGGTCTGGGAAGCACTTCCGCTCCCTGAAGACCAACACTGAGAGACTGAGGAGAAGCTTCTTCCCGCAGGCTATACGGTCTCTCAATCAGAACCTCACATAGGACTCATCTGATTAGACCTACTATGTTCCTACACTCGTGTTGGAACTCCAACCAACCACACTGGATATTGCACATTACAGGATTGTGGCACACAATAAACACACAATGTACATCTGCACATTTGCACATTCCAAGACTGTGCACACAATGCAACACATAACTTACGTGTTGCACAGTCTGCTCCCGTTTACATACAAAGAGGACTTTTGTACATCTGCACTTTAAAGATGGACATTACCACTGCTCTCATCACCTCATTCCACTTCGTGACCACCCAGTACTGCTGCTGTCTGCATCTTGGTCATTATTGCACACTACACACTTCACTCTATATCATTTTTACAATAATTTTGTACTGCACCTTGGACACTATTGCACTACACTCTATTCACTTTACACTTTATATAACTGTATATAAATTTATAATTTTACATAACTTTGTATCACAGCTGTTGTATTATACACTTCCTGTATGTACATTTTACACTTTTTACACATACATATTCTTATTTTATATGCATATTATATATACATACCCTACTTTATTTATATTTATTATATTTTATTCTGTTTTTTATTCTATTATATTTTTTTGCTACTGTGAACTTGTTTTTATATTTTATATTTCGTATTTTAGTATAATTCGTATTCTTATTTTTTATATTTCGTATTTTTGTATTTTATTTTTATATTTTTTATCTTGTCTTTGTTCTGTCCTTATTCCTTATTCCTTTTCCTAGGGTCATAACAGTGGTGTAAGCCTTTCACTGCATATCACACTGTGTACCATTATGTATGTGACAAATAAAATTTGAATTTGAAAAACCACTAACAACAGTATATCCACCTTCCTGCTCTCCATCATATCAGCCAGCTCTCTACCTTTCCCTGTCATAGTACCAACATTCAGAGTTCCTATTCTCAATCCTACACTCTTACCTTTCCTCTTCTCTCTCTGTCTACACACTCTCCTCCCTCCTCAACTTCTTCAACCAACAGCAGCCCAATTTCCACCAGTGCCCTGTAGGTCAACGGTGCTGATGGCGGTCATTGTTAACCTGGGATCCGGTATGAAATTCAGAGTAGTGACGATTCGCATGGTTAAATTTGGCAATGATTTACGCCGGATGCCGTACAGGAGACCAGGTGGAAGGGTAGCAAGTATAGGAGCAGGATTCAAGCTGTTTTATTATGGTGTGGATTGTAAGAGAAATGGGGTAGATGTGGTCTTGAAGGAGGAGTTTGTGAGGAATGTTCTGAAGGTGAAGAGAGTGTCGGACACGGTGATGAGTCTGAAGTTAGAGGTTGAACGGGTGATGTTGAATAACCCTCTCTATTTATCCGGGCTTGGGACGGGCACAGAAGGCACTGGACTGTGTGTTGAGAGATTTACATTAACAAACATAAAATATCCAATATTTACCCTGACAGGAAGTGAAAGCACTCTGTGAATGTAGTTGAGAAGGAAGGAGGAAAGGCTTTCTGACAGTGTCAGTTAATATCAGAGTATCAGAGTTTAAAACTACGTCTGATCCTCCAGGAATTGTTCAGTAGTTTCTTAACACAAGCAGATCTGGTTTTGGTCTGATTCTTTTAAAGCTTAGAACTTTCTTGGCTCATACTTACCGGGTCACTGGTCAAGACCTGAGCCTGTATCCACACAGTGTTCTCCTTTTTTTTTTTTCAGAAACTTTTTTAACTTCCTATTCTGAGAAAAAAAAATATATAAAAATACACCCAGTTTCATAGAACTGAATTCTACAGTGGCGACTGTACAGATCTGCAATTCACATACACTGAAGGCTCTTTGTAGTTCCTGTATCTGTAGAGAACGCAGGAAAACTAAATATAAATAAGTTGTTTTCTGAAAACTCAGGAGCTTTTGCAAATAGCAGGTCTGCTCATCTAAAGGATGGTGAGATTTCATCTGAAGATATCTACATGAATGAAGCAGCAGAAACTCAAGTGACCAGAAGCAAAACAACTCAGATGTCAGGTATTCACACACACACACACACTCACACACACACACACACAATTTGCTGGACTGTAACTTTGCTGTAACTTTATAATTTTTTCTATGTTTCTATACTTTTGTAAAGCTGCTTTGAGGCAATGTCCATTGTTAAAAGTGCTATACAAATAAATTGAATTGAATCAACTGATTTGATAGCACAAATCAACATTATATCATTCTATGTAAATATTTGTTACTTTCCAGCTTTAGACCCCAATGTTGCAGGATGCAGATGTTGTATCGGGCTATCGCTCTGAACCTGTACCAAATTGGGTTGATGTTTCCTGTAGTTTTGAGTATATCTGGATCTGTGAGAAGAAAATTAACAGCTGAAATGTTGTATATGAACATTTTTAGTTTTATTTGACTGATATATTGGTAGAGAGAGAGAATAAAACAAATGACCTTGCTGGAAAATTGTAATGAGATGTAAAATGGTCATGGCTGTTGTGTTTTTGACTTTTGTTGATATGCTTTTATTTTGGTGATTTTGACCTGAATGTCCATGTTGTGGCCAAAGGTGGTTTTACTCATCGTACTTGGGATAGATAGAGGAGGAGAGATTTGAGTCTGCTATAAAATGAACATATCTTTAGCTTAAGAGGAAGAGCCCAGAGTGAGCAAGCCATCCTGTAAAGACAGTAAGCACCTTCCAGTCCTTTGCAATGTCAACCAAAGGCAAGCTCTTTCTTTCTTATTGTTTTCAGCTCCCTATCCATTCTGCTGTTTTGTGATAGTCTCTGTTCATGACTGAGTAGAAGACTTAATGTAGCAACCAATTCTATGTTTATAGAATATTCACAGTTTCAAAATGAATTATTTGCTACTGTATGTAATGAGGATATTCATATTTCAGTTGAAATACTGATATTCATTCTGTTTACATCTGGATGGTGTGAAGAGTTTACCAGTGAATAAAGGTGCTGCTTTTCGGTCAGTGCTTCACTGATACAGGAAGCCATATGTTTTTGAGGGTGATAAAATGTTCAGTATCATACAGCAACATTTTCAGCATGAAGCGTGAGCTGTGGTATCACACCAAATGACAAGCATCAACAGTAATTGAGGTGAAGGTGGTTGCAAGTGCAGAATTATTTTATTATAGTGCAGAGAAACTATGAAATTACAGAAGAGAAACAAAGCAATAAAAAGAAGCCATGGTATCACACCAAATGATAGTCAAATACAAGTTCTTTCAAGACAACATGTTGGTTGATTACAATAATATTCTGCTGTTGTACAACTGTGTGTCGCTTAATTTGTTAAAGCAGAAGCATGAATATAAACAATTACACTAACCTTTTGAATGATGGGTTAATGTTAATGTACATATTCTATGATATGGTCATTGCCATAATGGATCACTCAAAGGACAATCCACAAAGCTGACAAATAAAAGGGATTTAAAAAAAAGATTTATGTGACAAAAACAAACCATGATAAAATATTTGTTAATAAATAAAAAAAAATTGTGATTGTTCACAATATGTGAGAGCAGGAGCAGCTGCAAGAGAAGAGGAGCAGACCTGGTGATTATAGCAGAGAGAAACAGCTGAAAGAAATAAGAAATAATGCTAACGGTGTTAGCAGTGCTATAGGCAGCACACACGTGGAGCATGCCGGAGAGGACAACACGTTCATCATCTCAGACCACGACGTGAGAAAGGCATTCAGGAGAGTGAACACCAGGAAGGTAGCAGGACCAGATGGCATCACGGGTCGGGTCCTCAAGGCCTGTGCTGACCAGCTTGCTCCTGTGTTCACCGAGATCTTCAACCTCTCCCTGGATGAGTCTATAATCCCGACGTGCTTCAAACGGTCCACCCTTGTTCCGGTCCCCAAGAAACCCCAGCCCGCCTGCCTGAATGACTACCGCCCAGTGGCCCTTACCTCAGTAGTGATGAAGTGATTCAAAGGACTAATCAGAGACTTCATCACTTCTTCCCTACCTGACACCTTGGACCCACTACAGTTCGCATACCGTCCCAACCGTTCTACTGAGGACGCCAACTCCAACTCCATGGAGAGACATGTTGCTAAAATGTAAGAGTTTTATTAAATAGGCATAGGAAAAATAAACACACAAAAAGGAGCCAGAGATTATTTTCAAGGCATCACGTTTGACGTCGGCCTCAGGGTTGTAGGTATGCAGTGGCATTCTGTTAGACGGCAGCCCAGTTCACAGATGCCGGTGATGCAGTGCTGCATACTTTGAACTGGCTTCTAGTCTCGCCTTCAGCTTAGCACACAGATTGCTGAGCTCCTGGCTGCAGAACGATGGAGGTCTCACAATCCACCCCAAGACTCCATCAATGGCACCATCTTCATCTGACATCATGTCAGCAGTGATTCCCTTCCAGAAGTCAGCAGCCAGTACACTTTGCCTCGCCTCCAAGAGCTGAAAACACAATTGTTACATATAATAAGCAACATGTACATCATTACAGTTTATACTAATGCAACAGAAATAAGTAAAATGAATTTAATTCTAATCTGTCTTACCTTCTTCCTCCTCTGAGGTCTCATTAGCTGCAGCCACACTTGCTAGCTCTGGCTGGCTGTACCGGAAATTTCTGTGCATGGTCTCATAGTATGTCTTGCGGGAAACTAGAAACAAGTGAATGGGTTTGTTAAAAACAAAAATCAACCAAATATATCTACGCAGATAAATAACAAAAACAGAATTGAGAACAACAACATGGTGACAACAAAATCTAACAACAACTAAATAACAACAACAACAACACAGTGAAAATTACTTACCAACAAAGTCATTTTTATCCAGGCCTTCATCGTGCAATTCCGCGCTTATGGACAGTGCTCCCACTAAAATGAGGTGACTGTCTCATTATATGGCGAGCTTAATCTGTGGAGGAAAAAAGTACAGAGTTAAAACAACGTGTTTATTTGCTTCTGAAACAACAGAGTGCATGTTAGCCTATATCTTTCATCCATACCCATGCTCCGGGTCATAGCGCCTACAGTTTGCCTCAGAGTTGTGTAGCTGATGGACTGCCTTCTACAAAATACAAGTAAAAATGCTTTGTTACAAAACTTACACTGGTTCTGCCAAATGAAAGCATGGGTTATGTTGTTAGAAGAATTTAGACTTACCGCGATTTTAGGATTGTGCAGCTGCCTCTTTCTCTTCAGTTCCTCTGTCGAGCAGCTGTTTGACTCACACTGAGTAAGCCATTGTAAGCAGCAAGGTAAATGTAAAGAGTGGAAGTAAAAATGAAAACGGTAAGCAAATCCCAAAAGAGTAACATCTCTGTTTACATGTTTTGGTTCCGCGCTTTGAATTGTGACCTTGTTTGTGATTGGAGAAACATACCGCATCACCATGACCTAGCACCTGATTGGCCGAGGTTTGTCACATGCGAAGTGCCGTAACCAGGATTACTTTATGTAATCATTTGCTTTATACTTTGTTAGTTGTATACAATAAAAAGTATTTTCTGTTCTGTAATTTGGTCATAAGAGCCTTAGAGTTTTTTTGTTTGACTTTCATTGAATGTGTTAGATAAATAAACTGAATTGAACAAATGTGGATTTTCTTTATTTTGGTATGGTTGATTATCAACCATACCAAAATATATATCAGCTGTGCAAAAGTCAAGCTCAGCTCTTCCTTGAGCCTTCATTTCATCTCTCTTCTTAGGAAATCTAAGGACTAACTGTTCTTTTAAAACACTCTTTTCATGTGCTTTATCTTGCAAAGTTTCTCTCATAAGCATATGCATGTGTGATCTCACCAGATGATTTTTTTCAATCATAAAATTCCTTTTAACCTTGGGACAATCAGTCCCTTGTCCCCATAGGTTTCATAAAGCAATTTGAAGATGGACTCCGCATGGTAGTCCCCTTCTTCACAGTATCCTTAGCTTTCCCCTTTAGATGCTGCTTAATCAGCTCCACATGAACAACTTCTGGCACCTTCATAACATGAAATGACGATTTCATAGAGACTATCCACTATTCTGTGCTTCCTTCTCAAAGCTTGGTGATACCAGTGAAATTAGCAAGTTTACGATCTATTGGGATATAGATTGTTGCTGGGGATGCACAAGTGGATGCTTGCTGCTCCATTACTGCCCTAGCCAGTGACAGGGCTTCTCTTTATTCTATCCTGGCATGATCCAATGCCCTGGCCTGCTTTGCTAACCATACTACAACAGAAGACTACAAACTGGTAGAAAAAACAAAACACTAATGTGGATACATTCAGAAACTCAATTAACTCAAGTGCAAACTCAATTATCAGTTATAAGTCCATAGGCAAGTGTCCAACCAAAAAGAATTTATATGTATTTAATCTAAAATACTGCAAAACATCCAAAAATAAACTTTGAAATATAGAAATATAGAAAATTTACAAAACTTTATTGCCAGGGGAAGCGACTAAATACCCTAAATAGAAGGAAAATATTGTCAAGAGAAGAGTATCTAAGAGTGTTCTAAGAACAGCACGGGCCAAACTGTCTCGAGGCATTAGAGAGGCAAAGCGTGCACACTCCAAGAGAATCCACAGCCACTTCCGGGGTAGCGGTGACACTCGGCGCATATGGCAAGGCATCCAGGCCATCACCAACTACAGGCCAGCTCCACCTGCCTGTGACAGTGATGCCTCCCTTCCACATGTGCTGAACAGATTCTACGCTCGGTTTGACGTGAGGATGTGAGGAAAACTCTATGCAGAGTTAACCTACGGAAAGCTGCTGGACCAGACAACATTCTTGGCAGAGTGCTCAGGGAATGTGCAGAACAGCTAGGAGATGTCTTCACAGACATCTTCAACATCTCCCTGAGCAGCGCCGTTGTCCCAAAGTGCCTAAAGTCAACCACCATCATCCCTGTGCCGAAGAAGTCTCCAGTGTCCTGTCTCAATGACTACCGTTCCGTTGCACTCACACCCATCATCATGGAGTGCTTCGAGAGGCACATCATGAGGCACATTAAGAAACTGCTGCCACCTTCACTCGACCCCATGCAGTTTGTGTATCGTCCAAATCGCTCCACAGACGATGCCATGACCACAACCCTCCATCTGGCCCTCACACACCTGGACAATAAAGACCCTTACCTACGAATGCTGTTCATTGACTTTAGTTCAGCATTCAATACGATCCTTCCTCAGTACCTGATCGAGAAGCTGAGTCTGCTGGGCATCAACACCTCCCTCTGCAATGGTATCCTGAATTTCCTGACTGGGAGACCTCAGTCAGTCCGGATCAAGAACAGCACCTCCAGCACCACCACACTGAGCCCTGGAGCACCTCATGGCTGTGTGCTCAGTCCACTGCTGTTCACTCTGCTGACTCATGACTGTGCAGCAATGCACAGCTCCAACCACATCATCAAGTTCGCACGTGGTGGGTCTCATCAGCAAGAACGATGAGTCATCATACAGAGAGGAGGTGCAGCAGCTAACAGACTGGTGTAAAGCCAACAACCTGTCCCTGAATGTCGACAAGAGTAACGAGATGGTTGTTGACTTCAGGAGAGCACAGAGTGACCATTCTCCACTGAACATCGATGGGTCCATCGTGGAGATTGTCAAGAGCACCAAATTCCTTGCTGTTCACCTGGCGGAGGACTTCACCTGGTCACTCAACATCAGCTCCATCACCAGAAAAGCCCAGCAGCGTCTCTACTTCCTGTGAAGGCTGAGGAAGGCTCATCTCCCACCTCCCATCCTTCTACAGAGGGACCATCGAGAGCATCCTGAGCAGCTGCATCACTGCCTGGTTTGGGATTTGCACCGTCTCGGATCGCAGGACCCTTCAGCGGATAGTGAGGACAGCTGAGAAGATCATCTGAGTCTCTCTTCCCTCTATTACAGACATTTACTCCACATGCTGCATCCGCAAAGCTAACAGCATTGTGGATGATCCTACACACCCCTCACACACACTCTTGAACTTTCTGCCATCCGGAAAGATTTACCAAAGCATTCAGACCTGCACAACCAGACTGTTGAACAGCTTCTTCCCTCAAGCAATCAGGTATCTCAACAGAGAACTGAACTGAGCTGGACGCGGTCACATGCACACACACACACACATACAACCAAGATCTGATCTCAACAGAGAAACTGAACTGTGCTGGACACAGACACACACACAACACACACACATGCACAAAAACTGAGAACTGTGCTCCCAACGAGAACTGACCTGTGCTGGAAACAGACACACACATACAACTGAGAACTGCTTTCAACAGAGATCTATACTGTGCTGGACACGGACACACACGTATAGACACAAAAATTGTCCTGTTTGCACGCATATGTCACTTTACATTACACTTCCACTTTATATTGATCCTGTTTACATGTTTACTTTAAAATTTGCACTCACTGTCAACGCTATTCTTTTACACAGAGTCGGTCTATATGTTGTTTGTCTGCACTGTCCTGTCTTGTCATCCTGTGCACTTCTGTTGTATGTCTAGTTTTCTTGCACCTTAAGTATACTTTAGTTTTATCTCTATGTTTAGCTCTATGTTTGTCTGCGTCAATGTACTTTGTCTTTGTTATGTGTAGCACCTCTGGTCTAGGAGGAACGTTGTTTCACTTCACTGTGTACTGCATCAGCTATATATGGTTGAAGTGACAATAAAGCTTCTTTGACTTTTGACTTTGACTTTGAGTAAATGTTTCCTCCTGAGGCCAGAGGTCCAGTTCATGGGACACATAATTTCATTAAAGGAAGTTCAGGTGAACAAGGGCAAGGTTCAGTGCTTGGAGGTGTGGCCTTCACCATCGAATGTGAGGGAGGTGAGACAGCTGTTGGGATTTATGAGTTACTATCACCAGTTTGTTCACATAGCTGGCAAAGCCTCTGCACACTCTAGTGGGAAAAGGTAATATGGGCAAGTCGACTGTTCTTCTGTAGTGAGGAGTGTCAGACTGCATTCATCAAACTAAAGAGGTGTCTCATGTGTCTCATGGGGTCATTCAGTCATTCGTGAATAAGATCTTCATAGACCACCTTAATCTTGATCATGTACATTGATAACATCCTCATTTACTCTAAAGACTCCCACATCTCACATGCCTGACTGGAGTTGAAATGTTTGCTACTTTGTGAAAGCTGAGTGTGCATTTCATCAGCACATCATAACCTTACAGAGATACATCATCAATAACAGGGGAGTGGAAATGGACTCTTGCAAGGTCAGTGCCATGACCAAATGGCCCACCTGCTCCAGTATCAAGGATCTGCAACATTTCCTTGGCTTTGCTAACTTTTACAGATGGTTGATCAAGGATTACAGCATCATAGCAAACCCACTCACAGTCCTGCTTCAAGAGAACCCCAAGAAATTAAACTGGACTGAAGAAGCACAGTCAGCTTTTGAGAAACTCAAGCTATGTTTCACTACTATACCCATCTTTCACCCAGATGGCCTTTATCACTTTACCATGAGGACCCAGAAAAACAGGTGTATCTGTGTGCATTCTTCACCTGCAAACTAACCCCAGCAGAGGCAAGAACTACTTTCCATTAAGAGAAACCCTGGAGGAATGGACACTGGTTAGAGGGGGCTCAGCAAACTTTTTAGGTTCTCACTGACCATAAGAACCTGTACATTAAGGCCGCCAAGCAGCTAAATCCGATTCAAGCAAGACTGGCCCTGTTTTTCACAAGGTTCAACTTCATCATTACTTATTGTCCAGGGTCAAAGACCAGCAAGGCCAATGCTCTTTCTCGCCACCAATATCATTATCACCCATACGTTGGGACATCATGGAGGAAATCTGCCAAGCACAACAAGACCAGGATGAATGTCCCCCAGTGTGACTATACGTGCCTACCACCCTTCAACAACAAACCATCAAATAGGTCCACAATGCTTAGAGTGCAGGACATCCAGGTATCGACAGATATACACAGCTCTTCTGCAATGCATTCTGGTGGCCCTCCCTAGCTATGGATGTTAAAACGTGTGTTAACGCCTGCTCTACATGTGTTGAGGCCTCTTTGAACCCCTCCCTCTACCCCAAAGCCCATGGCCACACATTGCGATGGACTTCGTCACCAAAATCCCTCATGGAGGTGGATTGAGTTTTCAAAGCCTGCAAGCTTGTCCCTCTGAGGAAGCTTCTCACAGCCATGGAAACAACCACAATGGGTAAACCAGGAGTTGGATTGCTACCTTTGCACCACCTGCTGTAGCAAACAACAGCATTGAAGTGAGTTCCTCCACTGGACTCAGTGTGCACAAAACTAGCTTACTCACACCTCCTACGGTCTCACACTATTTCAGTTTATGCTTGGATACCAGACCCCTATGTTCCCATGGTCAGGAGAGCCCTCAGATGTACCGACAGTGGATGACTGGTTTCACTGGAGCCAGGAGGTGTGGGAGAGCCCATGTACACCTCTAACAAGCCATTTGTACCCAGCACATTCAAGCCAATAAGGGGAGACGACCACACTCTCAATATCAAATGAACAGATGGATTAGCTGTCCACCAAAAATCTATGCCTTAAACTCCTGTACTGCAAACTGAGCCCCAGGCCATTCAAGATTCTTCAAAAGATCAATCCCGTGACATACCACCTAGAACAACCTGCAATACTCCTTCCATGCCATTTTCCTCAAACAAGCAGACACTGACACTGCCACAAGTGACACCACTACCACCTACAGAGGTCAATGGAGCCCCTGCTTACCTGGTCCATTCTTTTATCAACTGATTAACTGATGATATTCTAGATCCATCCCTGATCACAGAGTTTCACTAAGTTCACCCTGATCGCCATGCTCCTAGACATTGGGACTGACCCAGAAGAAGAACAACACCTGGAGGGGTTTATGGTAGGGGGATCTGTTACGAACTGTTTCACATTTCCCCCTCCTATCCAGCAGAGGGAACCCTTTTCTGAGCTCTGAGACTCTGAGGTTTTCACTTCCAGATCTTCTTTTATTTAACACGCTTACCTCAGCTTTTCCACGCAAAGTATTGCCAGTTTTCTCGCTGTGTAACAAGCATTGAATTAAAGCAATTGTTTTGCCATTGTGTATGACCTGTTTTCTGTTCTTTGAATTTTCGCTGTTTGTATTTTGACAATTTGGATTTGTTTGCTACATGGACTGTTTGGCTTTTTCTGACCATCTGCATGTGTCTTCTGCCAACTCTGCCTTTGTCTCACATTTTGCATTATTGCACCGCACATGAATCCAACTAAGCTTTCATTATAACCTCAACAGAGATAATTAACAATGTTAGCAAATTAGCAAACTCTAAGCCAGCAGGATGAACACATTTATTCCAGAATCATACCACAACGATAAGGTAAATAGAGACCCCATAACAATGTATTCAATTCAATTCAATTCAATTTATTTTTGTATAGCGCTTTTAACAAAGAGCATTGTCTCAAAGCAGCTTTACATGAGAAACGACATAAGAAAACAACAAACATATAAACAGACAAACAGTCCTAGATGTTATCCCAAGTGAGCAAGCCTGGGTGACTGAGGCGACTGTGGCAAGGAAAAACTCCCTTAGATGGTAAGAGGAAGAAACCTTGAGAGGAACCAGACTCAAAAGGAAACCCATCCTCATTTGGGTGACAATTGTGTGATGTAGATACAGCATGTGTATAGTGTTATGTAAATCAATAAGGAGGTTGTTGTCCATGGCGCTGCTTGAATATCCCAATCCTCACAAAGCAGAACCCGGCTGGAGCTGGTCCATCTCCGGATGCCACTGGAGCAGGCACAGTCTCTGTATGCCTCGGGATGGGTAGAAGAAGGGAAACAATGGAACAGCATTAGCATAGCTGCTGTTCATAATATTAGCAGTACTAGATGAATGTGCATTTAATCAGATGTACTTGGGCACAAGGTTATGGGATGTGTTAGATGTATGCCAGGCTGAAGAGATAAGTCTTTAGTCTACATTTATCCTGGGAGACTGTGTCTGAGCCCCGAACACTGTCAGGAAGAATTATTCCAAAGTTTTGGAGCTAAATATGAAAACGCTCTACCCCCTTTTGTGGACTTTGATATTCTGGGAACTACCAGAAGTCTGGAATTTTGCGATCTTAAAGAGCATGGTGGACTGTAACGTGTTAGAAGATTGGAGAGATAGGTGTGAGCTAAACCAATTAGAGCCTTGTATGTAAGTAGAGCTAATTTATAGTCAATTCTAAACTTCACAGGTAGCCAGTGCAGGGATGATAATATTGGGGTTATATGATCTAATTTTCTTGATCTGGTAAGAACTCTGGCGGCTGCATTCTGGACTAACTGTAGCTTGTTTATTGATGATGCAGGATAACCACCTAGTAATGAATTACAATAGTCCAGTCTGGAGGTCATGAATGCATGACTAGTTTTTCTGCATCAGATACAGATAAAATGTTCCTAAGCTTGGCAATATTTTTAAGATGGAAGAAAGCTGTTTTGTGATATTGGATATATGATTTTCAAAGGATAAGTTGCTGTCTAATATTACGTCCAGGTCTTTCACTGTCTTAACAGAATTTAATAATAGAAAATTATCGGTCATCCAATCTCTAATATCTTTAACACACTCAGTTAGTCTAGACAAATTAGATATTTCATCTGGTTTTGATGAAATATATAACAGGGTATCATCGGCATAACAATGGAAACTAATCCCATGCCTTCTAATGATGTTACCCAATGGAAGCATGTATACCGAGAAAAGCAGAGGTCCTAAAACTGACCCTTGTGGGACCCCGTATTTCACTGGCACTATACTGGACAGTTCTCCATTTAAATCTACAAAGTGGTATCAATCAGACAGGTAGGATCTAAACCATTTTAATGCCTGTCCCTGCATACCTATGTGATTTTGTAAGCGATCAATGAGAATATTATGATCTATAATGTCGAATGCACCACTAAGATCAAGCAGGACTAAGATCGAGATGCAGCCTTGGTCCGAAGCTAAAAGCAAGTCATTAGTGATTTTAACTAGTGCAGTTTCTGTACTATGATGGGGCCTAAAACCTGACTGAAATTCTTCAAGGAAAGAACAACCATTAAGATAACAACCATTATCATCAAATGAGAACAAAAGAAGCCCCACCTCAGGAAACAAAGACAAAAAAAGAAGAGATTGCAGCTTCTCTGAGTGTTGCTTATATACATCAGACTCCGCCTCCACTGGTCCGGTTCTTGCTCCTAATTTGTCCAAGTTGAGCCACCCCAGGCAATTGATTGGGGAATACCTTGCATGCAAAATGAGCTTTCAGTTTCTTTATCACTGTGGTAGACTTTGTATCTGCTAAATAGTCCCCAAAACAGTATTAACAGTATTTCCCAAAAACTAGAATAGTAGTCCACTGTAATGAGGTAGTCCTTGCCATGAAATGAAAAATATGTGCTCACCTTTGCTCAAGGTCTGCTTGTCATATCATATGGATGTAGAGTTTTTTGTTTGTTGTTTGCTGTCTACTGATCTGCAGATGTCAGTCTTGGTCACATAAGTCTTGATGTGGTTGTTCATGCCTATGCAGTAACATTCTCTGGCCCTGTTCAAAAATTCTTCTACACCTAAATGAGAAGAGTTTAATTACTGTGTGATCTCTCTCCTCAGTTCATCAGGTATAATGACGTTCTCCTTTGAACACGATTCCATCTTGATGGCTCAACTCATCCTGGAATGAGAAGTATGAACTGATTCGCTAGGGCTCTTTGTTCTGTCTTTTGGCCATCCTTGGCATATTGTTTTGATAAGAGTCTGTAATGTTTAGTCATGTTCTGTTGCAGAGCAAATCATATGTAGTCTATCTGTCGAAATTGTAGGTGTTGTATCATGTCCACTGTCTCTATTTCAGCTGTTACAGAACCATCAAATGAACACTGGAAGACAGACTCTGCTCAACGTGTCTGCTAAAAACATGTTTCTTCCTGGTATTACCTCCAGATCATATTTTTCAATATGCAGCATCATCTTTTGTTTTCTAAGGGTTTGTGTTTGCATTGAACTGTGACTTTACGACCATAGGTGTACTGATTGAACCCCATACTGAATACCATGGAACTCCTACCATGGCTATTGCTCCAAATAACCATTTGTTCAATAGCAGCCAGAACACAATAGCAACCTGGTTGCTATTAATTGTGGCTAATAACAGGTTGCAAGCAATTCAAAAGTTTGCAAGAATTTACAAGCAATTTTACACATTCACGGATGAATGAAGCATTATTTGATTAGCACAATCTGGCTGCAGGTATAAACTGGTCAGTACATGTCCACTTACAAGTCTTAGCATCACTCAAATAATTGTTTCCAGTGAGAATTAGCTGATGGCTCAGGAATATCCCAGCCATCATGTCAGTAAAATTAGGTGACACAATTAATTCTTTACACAGTGGGTGTACAATCCAAGATAAAACTGTGCACATGACAGCTTCTGAAATCTGCACTGACAATGATTTAACTATCTGGAGCTTCAAGAAGTCATTGAGGTTTTTTAATTAGATTCTTGCTGACTTCTCCTCAGCATTTACCTTTGAGGGAATAGACATAATCTAAAATACAACTTACCTAAAAAAAAAGGTTTTGCTTCTAGACTGTCCAAGTGGAAAGTTCTAGCAAGTGGAGACTTGTGCTGCACTACTGCAGAAGTTTGCAGAAGTTTTGTGAGGCCAGAGGACCCAGAGAATGTCCTGTATGTAGGAGGAAGTCATCTATACAGTACTTTATCCTCCTGTAAATCTGGCCTGAAAGAACCTGTGTGAGACTTTCTTACAGGAGAGTCAAAGCTCTTCAGCAGGATCTGAAACAGTCTGCAGTCTGCACAGTGAGAAACTCAAACTCTTCTGTCTGGACGATCAACAGCCGGTGTGTTTGGTGTGTCAGACTTCATGAAAACACACCAACCACAACCTCTGCCCCACTGATGAGGCAGTAACAGACTGTAAGGTAAATCAAATGTACCTGTGACATCATGGGACACAAAAAATGAGTAAGAAGCTTATTTTACAATATCTATGTTTTCAGTATTGTATTTGGTTTTTGATCAGTTTATTCATGTAGTGGTAGTTTAGTGGTTAAGGTGTTGGCCTACTGCTTGGAAGGTTGTGAGTTCAAATCCCAGGACACTATGCTGCTAGTGCTGGGCCATTAAGCAAGGCCCTTGTCCCTCATTTGCATAAAGGAGATAAACATAAGTTGCTCTAGATAAGGGCACCTCCCAAATGCTGTCAGTGGAAGATGACACCAAGTTAAATTAATAAAATCTTAGTTATAACTGACTATACCACCTAGAGTGTAAACTGAGGCCCCAGGAACTCACTATTAAAATAGGTTCGTTGTTAGGGGATGGAACAGTGGAAAACAACACCTGACAAAAAACTTGAGCACAACAATTCTTTATTACAATCAATGAATCAGGAAAGGATAAAAAGAGAATCAAAGTCCAAAGTCCTGGGCATTAGAAATCACAGCCATCATCCCTTTACTCTCGATCAAATCATCGTATCATTTGTACTTACAGTGTGACTGGACATCAACACCACTATCCAGTCTGGTGTAGTCATGTGCAGAAGAATCACATCAGTGTTCACTCTCATCTTCACAGCACCCACAGTACACTCCAGCAGCCATTCATTCACCCATCTCATGTACTGCTAGCCCAACAGTGCTCCATGAACCGCTGACTCCTCCGTCTTTACTCACAGGGCGTTGCACACTTACACAGCCATAAGCTGCCACACCACAGGCGAAGCACTCACTAAATAAAATGCAGACGCAGGCCAACAAGTCTCTTCTCTTACTCTCATCAGGCTGGTTCCAGTTTTGATCACACAGTGATGCAGTGTGTTGATTTGTTTCAGGAGGAGATCAAAACTGCACTGAAGACCCTACAGGAGAAACTGAAGATCTTTAAAGACTGTAAACTGAACTGGAGTCAGGCTGCAGAACATATAAAGGTTACAATCAATAACATGGTTTTGATAGAATTCTATTCTTCATCATTGTAAAATCAGTTCTATTTCATTTGATTTCCTCTTCACTGCAGATTCAGGCCCAACACACAGAGCGTCAGATTAAGGAGCAGTTTGAGAAGCTTCACCAGTTTCTACGAGATGAAGAGGCAGTCAGGATCACTGCACTGAGAGAGGAAGAGGAGCAGAAGAGTCAGATGATGAAGGAGAAGATTGAGAAGCTGAGCAGAGACACATCATCTCTTTCAGACACAATCAGAGCCGTAGAAGAGGAGATGAGAGCTGAAGACGTCCTGTTCTTACAAGTGAGGATCATTTAGTCAGTATTTATACTGTGAGAAAGTCAAACTTCTTTCCATCATCAGAAACGTCACATTTCAGTGGTGTAAAAATGTAAATCATATCCACTGATATTTGCTTTGTTGTTGAGTGATGTGGTTCCTGTCTCTCTGGTTCTCTGTGTTTCTGAATCCAAAGCCACAACAACACTGACTCCTGAATGTTTTTGCAGAGCCCAGTGCACACTGCAGCATCCAGAGGAGCTTTCAGGAGCACTGATCCATGTGGCAAAACATCTGGCCAACCTGAAGTTCAGAGTCTGGGAGAAGATGCAGGTCACTGTCCAATACAATAAGAGTCTTTTTTTAATTCGTTGAGTAAGTGTGTGTTCATGTTTATTAACCATTACTGAAGAGTTACAGTGGTTTACAAAAGTTATCATAGAATTAGAATTGTTATAATGATTGGTTACATCTCTAATTTAAACACACTCTGAAAACTGCATAAGGCAAGCTGTTAATTTTGTAAAGTCATCAATTCTTGGTTTCTGCAAATGTTAGCTAGTTCCATGTGAATATAATGTTAGCTTAGCTACATCATGTGTGTGTGTGTGTGTGTATTTTCAGCACCTGTACCTCTGGACCCCAACACTGTTCATCCTGTACTCATTGTATCTTATGATCTGACCAGTGTGAGACTCAGTGATGAGAAACAGAAACTTCCTGATAATCCAGAGAGATTTGATAAATATCCATGTATTCTGGGCTCTGAGGGCTTTAACTCAGGGACACAGCTGGGATGTTGAAGTTGGAGACTGTACATTCTGGTTAGTGGGTGTGATGACAGAATCTGCTCAGAGGAAGGGGATGATAATCTCCAGTAGTGGAATATGGTTTGTCATGTATAGTGATGGTAATATGTTGCAGGTTCTACACCACAGACATTCACTCTCCTCTCAGTAGAACAGAAACTCCAGAGGATCAGAGTGAAACTGGACTGGGACAGAGGAAAGCTGTCATTCTCTGACCCTCTCACTAACACACACTTACACACTTTCACACACACATTTACTGACAAATTACTGCCATATCTAAATGTTGCATCTAAAGAATCTCCTCTAAAGATTCTGCCACTTCAGTGCTCTGTAAGAGTGAATCAGATCAGTTAGAGCTGATAGTTTTATTCCAGATCATTCATGAAATATTGCAGATTAAAAGATTCATATTCTTTGTGAAAGTTTGTTTTTACAGAAGCACTGAACAGTTCATTGTGAAAAGTTTATTGAAGTGCTGTGACCTTATTTCAGCTCACCTTGAAATGAAATCAAAATAATGTGAAAACTGGAAATATTGACAGAATATCTTACACTGATCACTAAAATCTATATGTAGAATCTTGATATATCCTGAAATTCTAACATATTAGATGTCTAAGTTTAAAAAATGATCTACTTTGTTTGAAATAAAGAGTTATTAAATCAAATTACTGTGACATTAAATTACTACATAGCACTTTTTCCTCCACAGCTTTCAGTTCAGGGCTTCAACACACAAATAAACCACAGGAGGAAATTAAAATAATAAAAGTCTGTTTAAATGTAGAATCTGAAATCTGAAATAGATGATTTAATTTTTTTGATGTATTTTAAATCATTTGAAATAAACTGAGACTTTGAAAGCTCATGTCTTTACTGTATTTGTACTTGTTAGCACTATGCTGTTAATCTTGGGTGAAATGTTTAGCTGGCTGTGTGTGTTATGTGTGAAACTGTACAGTGGAGGAGAATTCAAGCTCTCCGTTTCACTCCACCTGCACTTTGTGGTTTTACAAACATCAGATGGATTTGTCACAAATTTCTAAACCATAGGATGGCAGGAGGAGACTCATTAATATTCATGAGTGTATCTCCCTTAGCTACTGATCTCATTCATCCATTAACTGGTGTGATCACTGAGAGAAACTGGGTGATGTGGAGATACTGGAGCATCTTGATGTTGGGTTGAAATAGATGTCTAAGAGTGAGAGTTAAACACAAGTGAGAATTATTGTTACAGTCTGACTGTGTATTAGCCGTTTTTATATTTAGACTAATTGTAGAGATTTATGTTTATTTAGTTTCATTCTTACACAACAGTCATCAAAGATTGTGTGTTACGTCTCGTTCTGAGTGTGGTTTAAGCTACTTTTAAGTTCTTATTCCTGCTATTGTTTCTGTCAGTAACCCCATTATGGTCTCATATACAACAAGACAAGTCACACAGGGAGAATATTAAAGGACTTAAACATGGAAAATAAAATGCAACAGATAATTTGGTATGCTGCTCATTTTTGCAGAATAATCTACTGGAGAGAAACAAGAACTGGGGAAAAAACCAGCTACAGTTCTACACTTGTATGACTTTCTGCTGTACATTGACTATTAACCTCCTAAGACCCAAACTTTGGTTTGGCTTGCATTTTATTATTATTATAATTATTTTCTATGATTATTTTCTATTTAATGATAATAATCATTTTATTATTATTATTTTATTTAAGTCCAGGCCTAAGACAACAGAATAAACCAGGGCCTTGGAGGTGAGAATGGCAGCATGAGTAGGAAAGGTTTTGTGGTGAAGTGTGATCTGAACATTTGTCCATCCTAAAGGCACTTCGGCCTCTCCATTCACCAAATAAAGTGGACCAAGGGTCCAGGGATGAAGGCTGGTAGGGGGTTCCAGTTCCTTCCAGAGACTCTCATGGAGAAGGGTATAACTTGCTCCCGTATCCAAGATAGCTTTTCCTCTCCAATCTCCAATATGAACGGGTACGACCAACTGTTGAGGTATGGAAACAAACTTATTAGTGGCAGACTTATTGGATGACTTTGTAGGAAGTGAAACTGACAGGGCATTACTGGATGGTGATACTCCATGCTTCTGTGGCTGGAAGGAACGTTTATTTCCTGCAGATGGATGCTGACTGTATGACTGGGTCACCGCAGGGAGGAATAGAGTGGACAGTTACCTGGTGGATGCTATCCTTTACATCTCCAGCACTGGACTGGTGGCCTTTCAACAGCTCGATTGACGGTAGGGCTCTGTGGTTGAGTCATCCGTCCTTCATAGTGTAACTGCTGAACATAATCTTTCTCCAGCTGAAAGCCTAGTTTCACCATCTCATCCACTGTATTTACTCTGCCACGAAATTGGCTGGCTAGGTAAGGCTTGATGTTTTTGAGAATCACTTTTACTAGCTTACTATCCATTAGGGAGGGCTTCCACCGTTTACACAGGGCTCTGTATGAGAAAGCAAAGTCTCTGATTGATTCCTTTTCTGCCTGTGTTCTAGTTCGGACCCTCTCCGCCAGCTCATCTTCATAGTCCTCAGAGAGGAAGGCTGAGAGGAAAGCAGTTTCAAACTCGTTCCAGGTAGTAACAGAAGATCGAACAACTTCCCACCAATCACGTGCCGTGCCATATAGGACAGTGAGGAAGGTAGCCAAGAGGTCAGCATCAGTCAGGGAATGTAAGGCCAAAAAGTCCTGACAGCGAGCTAGATATAACAGTGGATCAGTATCATCTCAAGGTCTTCCAAATGTTGGAAAAGTTAGTTTCAAATGATCACTTTTGACAGCAAGCGGTGGAAGTGTCAATGGAGCAGTCACTGAAGGAGCAGATGAAAGACTGGTTCCGGGTGCCGATACTGGTGAGGTCTTTGAAAGGTCTGCCACTTGCTTTTCATGTGTTTTGAAATATTTCCTCATTTCCAAATGAAGATCTTTTAGGTGGTCTCTGATGACATCTAGTTGAGTGCTACAGTGCTGAATCTTGTTGGAAAGGTTTTCATGAATCTTCCCACATTCTTGTGTAGCTCGAATATCCTTTTGTATTTCCACCTAAACCTGTTCGACCATGAAGGTAATTTCACTTCTCTGGACTTCTTCTGCCACCATCACCTTCAGGGCTTTTGTCAGTTGATCTATGCTTTCTCCCTCATCTCGTCTCCATGCAGTTACCATATCCAAGATTTGCTGATGGTTGTATTCCACCTTTGCAGCCAGAATTGCAAGCTTTTCCTCATGTAAAGAAATGGATTTTACAGATTCTTAGGTAAGTTCTTTCACAGCTTTTTCTTGCTGTTTTATGCAGTCAATTAACTGATCCCAGTTTCCTTGAACATGGGTGGTGAGCTGATGGATTTCCCTTCCTGGAGTAGGGAGGTAGCCAGGGAGGTCATGCTGCATTGGTGAGGAGGGAGGTGAATCTCCAGCGGATGCACTGGTACACAGTTGCATCGGGTCAGGCTCACATGAAGGACTGCCACCTGGAGCTGTGGTGGAAAAATGCACTTGGGGTGGGGTGCAACGTGTGTGGGTGTAGAGTGATAGCTGGGAACCTGAATAGGTGGAAGAAATTGTCCTTGTTGCACGGGTGGCCAAAGAGGAGTGTCTATGTCTGGGAGATCAATTTCCACAGAAGTTGAAGAGGAAAGGGGAGTAGTGGCCATGTTCGTATTGTGTTCGTAAATGTGTGGGCAATATGAAATGTTGGGCAAATAAAATCAAAAAAGAAATACTGGAATGTATGGGTTTGTTTGGGGGCAACAGGGCAAGATTTATAAGATTGTAAACAATATGTTCAAAATTTACAAGAGGTTTAAAGTTTTTCCCCCAACACAGAGGTTCAAAACACCACACAGTTTAACCCAGTAAACATATTAAACATTAAACCCAGTAAACACATTAAACTCAGTAAACACAGTAATTCAAGTTCAAGTCTTTCAGTTCATGCACTTTTTTTTTTTTTTAGTTCAAGTCCCTGTTCGGGCGCCACTTCTGTAACGGTGGCGACACCCAATTGAACATTTTAACTAAAACATTACTAGTTCGGGTGCCAGACAGGGGTTAGCCTGTCAAAATAATTAGATAAGTACCCCAGATTGCCGTCAAACACCACCTATTACATACAACTTAATAATAGTAACCATAGATACACTATATTGCCAAAAGTATTCGCTCACCCATCCAAATAATCAGAATCAGGTGTTCCAATCACTTCCATGGCCACAGGTGTATAAAATCAAGCACCTAGGCAGGCAGACTGTTTTTACAAACATTTGTGAAAGAATGGGTCACTCTCAGGAGCTCAGTGAATTCCAGCGTGGAACTGTGATAGGATGCCACCTGTGCAACAAATCCAGTCGTGAAATTTCCTCGCTCCTAAATATTCCACAGTCAACTGTCAGCTGTATTATAAGAACGTGGAAGTGTTTGGGAACGACAGCAACTCAGCCACGAAGTGGTAGGCCACGTAAACTGACGGAGCGGGGTCAGCGGATGCTGAGGCGCATAGTGCGAAGAGGTCGCCAACTTTCTGCAGAGTCAATCACTACAGACCTCCAAACTTCATGTGGCCTTCAGATTAGCTCAAGAACAGTGCGCAGAGAGCTTCATGGAATGGGTTTCCATGGCCTAGCAGCTGCATCCAAACCATACATCACCAAGTGCAATGCAAAGCGTCGGATGCAGTGGTGTAAAGCACGCTCTCCACTTGGTACCAGTTTTTCATTTTGTTATTCTGCTGTACTGTGGTGGCCACTCCTTGAGGCCTACTTATTATTTCAAGTCCTGAAGACATATATCAGAAAGTACAATGCAAAGCGTCGGATGCAGTGGTGTAAAGCACGCCGCCACTGGACTCTAGAGCAGTGGAGACGTGTTCTCTGGAGTGACGAATCGTGCTTCTCCATCTGGCAATCTGATGGACGAGTCTGGGTTTGGCGGTTGCCAGGAGTACGGTACTTGTCTGACTGCATTGTGCCAAGTGTAAAGTTTGGTGGAGGGGGGATTATGGTGTGGGGTTGTTTTTCAGGAGCTGGGCTTGGCCTCTTAGTTCCAGTGAAAGGAACTCTGAATGCTTCAGCATACCAAGACAGTTTGGACAATTCCATGCTCCCAACTTTGTGGGAACAGTTTGGAGCTGGCCCCTTCCTCTTCCAACATGACTGTGCACCAGTGCACAAAGCAAGGTCCATAAAGACATGGATGATAGAGTCTGGTGTGGATGAACTTGACTGGCCTGCACAGAGTCCTGACCTCAACCCGATAGAACACCCTTGGGATGAATTAGAGCGGAGACTGAGAGCCAGGCCTTCTCATCCAACATCAGTGTGTGACCTCACAAATGCGCTTCTGGAAGAATGGTCAAAAATTCCCATGAACACACTCCTAAACTTTGTGGACAGCCTTCCCAGAAGAGTTGAAGGTGTTATAGCTGCAAAGGGCGGACCGACGTCATATTGAACCCTATGGATTAGGAATGGGATGTCGCTTAAGTTCATATGCGAGTCAAGGCAGGTGAGCGAATACTTTTGGCAATATAGTGCAAGTCAAATCAGTTCTATGTGGAGTTCTGGTTGAGAGACCGTATAGCCTGCGGGAAGAAGCTTCTCCTCAGTCTCTCTGTGTTGGCCTTCGGGGAGCGGAAGCGCTTTCCTAACCTCAACAGAGAGAACGGTCCATTGTTGGGGTGGCTGAGGTCCTTCACGATCTTCCTGGCTTTGGTCCAGCACCGCTTGTTGTAGAATTAGTGCAGGTCAAGGAGCTTGGTACGGATGATGCGCTCAGCTGATTGCACCACCCTCTGAAGAGCTTGTCTGTCCTGCATTGCGCTGTTCCCAAACCAGGTTGCGATGTTTCCCATCAGGATGCTCTCTATGGTGCAGGAGTAAAAGTTCCTAAGCACCTAAGAGGGCAGTCTAAAGTCTCTCAAGCATCTGAGGTGGTAGAGACGCTGCCAGGCCTTTTTCACCACTGTGTTGATGTGACAGGACCATGACAGGTCCTGCGTGATATGAACACCGAGGTATCTGAAGCTGTCCACTCTCTCCACTGGGCTCTCGATGATCACAGGGTTCTGGTAGCTCCTCTCCTGCTTTTTGCTGAAGTCCACTATCAGCTCGTCGACGTTAAAGAGGAGGTTGTTCCTCTGGCACCAGTTCTCCAGATTCCTAGTCTCCTCCAGGTAGGCCGTCTCATTGTTACAGGGCTACAGGGCGATAGTTGTTGAGGGATTTCTTCGGGACAGGAACAATGATGGACTCTTTAAAGCATGTGGGGATTACCGACTGGGTTAAGGAGAGGTTGAATATGTCTGTGAACACAGGTGCTAGCTGGTCAGCGCAGGCTCTGTGGAATCGACCTGAGATTCCATCTGGTCCTACTGCTTTCCTGGTGTTCACTCTCCTGAAGGCTCTCCTCACGTCATGCTCAGAGATGATGAACATGTTTCCGGTGTTGGCATTCTCTTCCTGTCGGCAGCCATTAGCATTAGCTTTAGCATTAGCATCGTTAGCTGGAGCCTCGAAGCAAGCATAGAAGGTGTTCAGCTCATCTGTATGATAAAATCAAATGAGTCATTTGAAGAGTGTTGTTCAGAGAGACTCATTTAAAGGGAGTCATTTCAGTGTGTCTCATATCATTTCATATATAGGTTAGATTTTTATTCTCTATTCACTTTTTACATTTTGTTTGTATTTTTCTGAGTTCTCATATGCTGATGATTTAAAATGCCACATAACATTTTTTATAACGTGTCCTTTAATTAGTGAACAAACTCAAAAATGATGATCAGTTGTGTTTGCAGAAATGCAAGAGGAAATGCATTTAAAGTGATTTATTCAGGTTTTCTCCTCAATTTCATTGTACATTTTAAAATAAATCACTGAAATATGCAATAGAAAATCATTTGTTCAGTTTTATATAAAAATCATTTGTTTTAAAATGTTATACTTGCTGTTAAATAATAATATAAAAAACAGCATTTTAAAATAAATTATGGCTTATATTTATGAAATTAAATGAAAAATAATGTTCATTTAATGAATTTCTGTAGACTTTGCTATAAATCATATGGCATTGCTCTCATGGTGAGAAAAGTGACTGACTGAATGGATAAAAAGTGTCTCAAGCAATAAGGAAAAAGTTTTACTGTAATACACGTTTATTCCTGAGATTGGTGGGACTTTTATACTGTCCCCTTCAAACAGCAAGACCAATTCTATTATTTCTGCTACACTCCATTACTTATGAAATCTTAGGTCTGAAATCAAAAGACGATAGATCAGAATTTCATTTCCTGATATTTACATCTGGATGTGTTCAACAACTCAGAACATGGCACCTTTGGTATCAGAGCACCCAATTTTTATGTGGCCACAAGTATTGGAACAGCCACTCTTACAGGACATGGATGTAGGCAGGAAGCCTGGAGTTGTCCCTCCACTGTATGCAGGGTTGGTGTATCTCTAAAGCATGTGACTTTCTTACCCTTCTGCCAGTAAGAATGTGGCCTTCATGTAAATCCATGCGAGTTCAGTTCAGTTGGACATCCCGTATGGGCTGGTGAGGATCTCAGTGACTCAAACACAAGTGTGTGCTCCAAAGCTGGAGTCTTGAGGGAGTACAGTCACAGAGGAATCTCACCCCTTTCAGAAAGTCTATAAGCAAGTCATTAAATACCATCTTTAGCACTGCCATACACAGCAGCAGCTGCTACTCACTATACACTCACTTCATCTTCACATCAAACATCAGAATAAAACATTAGGAAACATCTTTTTTTATAACGTTCTTTTTTTTATTCATTCTTTATTTTTTATTTTTATTTTCTGGCCCATAACGGTTTAGTACAGCGGACAAGGCAAGGGTTCACAACAGCAGTCGCATTTTCAGGAGAGGAAATGGTGGATGTGTAACGCTTAAACAGAATTAAAGTCCTCTTGGTATTGATAAAGGATCTGATTAATACAAGGTTTTTTTCTCACTTATGTTTATTCTCTCATCACACTCTGTTATACTCAATGAGCTTCTTCCCCAGTATCTTCACTGTGTCTCTCAGAGTCTCCACCTCAATTCTCAGGTCAGCGTTCTCCTTCTCCAGCTGAGCGATGGTCTCCACATCATCCACAGCTTGAGCCAAAGTGACCTGAAAGAAGAACAATTAAGGCTCAGTGACTTTATTCACTTCTACACACACATTCAGACACTTTTAAATACTGACTCATTACTCATGAGAACAGTCTAAATGTATTGTAGGGAAAAGGACAAAATATGAGGAAATACATACACACACAGAGACACACACAAACACAGAGACACACACAAACACAGACACATACACAAATACACACAAACATACACACACACAGACACACACAGACACACAGACATACAAACACGTACACACAAATATACACACACAGACATACACACACACACATACGCAGACACACAGACACATACACACAGAAATACATACACACACATACGCAGACACACAGACACACACACACACACAATAGCAGATTCATGAAGGGAAATGTTTACCTTCAGAAACTCCTCTTTGTTGATCAGAATCTTCTTCATCTCATCTTTCTCTTTCTCCAGCTGATGGATGGTCTCCACATCTTTCTGATGTTTCTCCTCAGCTTCAGCCAGAGTGACCTGAAAGAAGAAGAATTAAGGCTTAGTGACTTTATTCACTTCTACACACACATTCACACACTTTTAAATACTGACTCATTACTCATGAGAACAGTCTAAATGTATTGTAGGGAAAAGGACAAAATGTCCCCGAAATATGAGGAAATACACATACACACACATACACACACATACACACACACACACACACAGACACATACACACACACACACACAGACAGACACAGACACACACACACATACACACACACACACACAGACAGACACACACACACACACACACACACAGACAGACACACACACAGACACACACACAAACATACACACAGACACACTCACAAACACAGACACACACACACACAGACAGACACACACACACACACACAGACACACACACAGACACACACACAAACACACACAAACATGCACACAGACACACACACACACAGACAGACACACACACACAGACACACACAGACACACACACACAGACACACACACACAGACACACACACACAGACACACACACACAGACACACACACACACACAGACACACAAACATACACAAAGACACACTCACACACACAGACACACACACAGACACACACAGACACACACACACAAACATACACACAGACACAGACACACTCACACAGACACACACACACAGACACACACACACAGACACACACACACACAGACACACACACACAGACACACACACACAGACACACACACACAGACACACACAGACACACACACACACACAGACACACAC
>NC_080715.1:2967072-3032072 GCF_019097595.1 Hemibagrus wyckioides | reverse complement strand
TTTGAGCACTTGATTAAGGCTTAGTGACTTTTACACACACATTCAGACACTTTTAAATACTGACTCATTATTCATCAATATAGTCAGAAATCTATGGAGAAAAAAAGACTAAAATCTCTCTAAAAGGTGAGGAAACAAGCCCCCCCCCCCCCCCCACACACACACATGTTTACCTTCAGTAACTCCTCCTCATGACTCTTAATCATCTCATCATACTTGGACTGGAGGATGATGTGAGCCTCTTGTTCTTGCTTCATCTGATTGTTCTCCTCCTCCAGCTGAGAGATGGTCTTCTTCATCTCATCATATTTGGACTGGAGGATGTTGTGAGCCTCTCGCTCTCTCTCACACTCCTAAAACACACACATGGAGCACAAGAGGCGTAAATCCGAGCGCTTAACACTTAAACACAATTAAAGTCCTCATACTGTCACTAATGGAGCTGCTTAGTGCAAGGTTTTAGTCACTTACATCCGTGAGCTCATCACACTGCACATGTGTCTCAATGAGCTGGTTCCCCAGTTCCTCCACTGTCTCTCTCAGAGTCTCCACCTTTTCTGTCAGGTCAGACTTCTCCTTCTCCAGCTGATGGATGGTCTCCACATCCTGCTGATGTTTCTCCACTGTCTCTCTCAGAGTCTCCACCTTTTCTGTCAGGTCAGACTTCTCCTTCTCCAGCTGATGGATGGTCTCCACATCCTGCTGATGTTTCTCCACTGTCTCTCTCAGAGTCTCCACCTTTTCTGTCAGGTCAGACTTCTCCTTCTCCAGCTGATGGATGGTCTCTACATCCTGCTGATGGTTCTCCTTAGCTTCAACCAAGGTGACCTGAAAGGACAACAATTACTCATGAGAATAGTCTAAATATATTGGTGGGGAAATGACAAAATGTCCCCAAAATCACACACACACACACACACACACACACAGTGAGAAAGAGAGAGAGTTATTTAACAAAAGCAGCCATGTATTACTGAGGAGAAATGTTTACCTTCAGGAACTCCTCCTTGTGTGTCAGAGTCTTTATCATCTCCTCTTTCTCAGCCAGGAGGATGCTGTGAGCCTCTCGCTCTTGCTCTTTCTCCTAAAACACACACATGGAGCAAAAGAGGTTCACACAGTGCTTAAGGTTCACATCTGCAATGGGCCACTTCTGTGTGTGTCTTTATATCTGTATAATGTTAGAGATCATGATATAAGACATGTCTGAACCATAATGGTTTCATTGCTGAGCCTGTGACAGAGCTGAGAGTTTCATCTCCCATCTAATATCATGACCAGCCGTCACTGCTCTCTCCCCTCTGGCTCCAAGTGCAGGTGAGCTTCAAACTCCAGAGAGCAGGTATTTCCTATTCTGAATATTTCCCTAGGTATGGTACTCCCATTATTCTGAATCAGAGCCTTATCTCACCTACCTTGCTTTTCAGGTCACAGTCTCTGTGTGCCTCACAGAGCAGTTCCTCCAGCTCCTTCACTCTGTCCTGCAGCTGAATCTTGGACACCAACAGTTTCTGAATCACAAAAATAACTCTTTCAAATGGATGCTAGGACAAATTACAGCTTCATATTAAGAAAATATTCATAAACTTCTGTAAAGAGGAGACTAAATGTAGAATGTGTGATTAGTGTAAAGAAACATTGGAGTGTGAATGGTGTAAATATGAGCCTGCAGTTCTGCTGTTAGTAAGAGACTGGAAATGTACACTATAGGGTTAAAGTTAGGAGCAGAACAAACTTACCATCATCTGGTCTTTAACAACCTCTGTGTCAGGACCTAAAATAAAAAATAAAACAGTAGATCATCACACATCATCCTCTATTATTGAAGTGTTGAACTCCACACAAGCGATATTTTCATCACTTCTGATCCGGGTGAAGCTCTACAGCACAACTATTCCCACTTTTTCACGGGTCTCCAGAATAAAAACACTTTACTGATCTTCACTATCTACATGTCTACTGTGGGTTAAGGCTGAAGGACACACTGACAGATTTTATTCTACATTCATGAAGCTAAAATCCTCCATGTAGCTGGACAGAAAGAGAGAGTGATTTCACCCCTCAGGGCATCTTTCAAGCAGCGCGAGCGCCGGACACCATCTGGATAAGGGCTATTAACTTATGAAGAACTGAACAAATCTACTGAATTCATGTTTTTCTAAAGGAGAGAAGTAAACTTAGCACTGCATGGTTACACCAGGACTGAGAAATAGTTGTACCTTCGGTCGTGTCCTCGGGCTCCGCTGTCGTATCTTCGCTCCGTTTAACATAAGTGTAAATGCTGGCTGTCGCGGCTGCAGCTCCGGCCGCTAACAGCAGAGGGCGCAGTGGAAGACCACTAAATGCTCCAAAAAAGTTCATGATCTCTTCACTGTTCAAAGTAACTTTAATAAACACCTTACTCTCACAGCGTCCAGGAGATTTCTGAAAGCTCCGCCTACTTTTTTACGTTTTCAGATCTGTTCGAATTCTGCGCTATGACGTCACCAGCGAGAGCCGTCCAAGCGAGAAAACAAGTGCGGTCACGTGATACAGTAAAAAAAAAATCACCGCGCAACCACCCTGAGTGCTGATTGGTCAGCAGTAACCAGGGGGAAAATCCATCATTTCCTGTACCAAGTGTCCCAAAATCGCTATTAAATTAGTGTTTGTGGTTCAAATTGAATGTAAATACATTGGTTAGAAAGCTAATAAAATTCCCTTTAATCTGATATAAATATAAAACACTGCTCTTTGTTAAGTTGACCGTCTGACCGTGTAATGACCAGTGCCATGTGTTTATTGTACAGCATCCTGTGTATGCGCGGATGGATACAGTTTCTATCGGTGCAAACTTTATTTACACATCACCACCCTACTCTGAGAAATTAGTTCCCAAAGTCAGCCCAAAATATTTGCTACAGCCAAAACGGTTATATATTCTGAAAGTAGAGATTACGACCTTTATATTGTTGTATATTATTTTCAGCTTTGCAGCTCGTATTTACATCTAAATCCACGCTTCCCGATCTTTAGACCCTGCGCGGTGTCCTCGATTAGTGAGAGAGTCGAGACGCCATTTTGTGTAGCTACTTTACCGAGACGCCATTTTGTGTAGCTACTTTACCGAGACAGGAGATAAATCCATTCATTAAATCGGGGAAATGTTTCAGTTATTTAACGAGTGAATACTGCATCAAATTATTTGATAAGAAAATATTTTTGATATATATATATATATATATATATATATGCCCACAATTATTTACCACTGTTTTTCTTAATATGTGTACTGTTTTCATTTTGTTTGTTTAAATGAAATGAATATCATAGGTCACGATTGTAGCAAGTGTAACGGAGGTCAGCGGTAGGAGCTGTGCAGGTAAACTTCACTCCCCTGATCTCAACAGGTGTACTGGCTGACTGAATGATGTTCTAGTGGCTGTAGTACTGGTCCTGACTGATTCACCCGAGTTAAATCATCCGATTCTGCATATTAACTCATGATTCATGAGTCCGAGGTCTAAATTAATAACCCGATTCTTATTTGTCCTATGGCTGTCACCGTGTTCATTAACTGATTCAGCTGATTCTGAGCTGACTCGCGGATCCGGTTCATTGACTGATTCAGCTGATCCTGTGAATATTTTCCAGATTGTGTTTTATATCAAATTAAAGACAAAACATTGATTACAGTGGAAAAGCCAGAATTTCTTCTTGCCTCTGGCATGATCCCAGAATGTATGAATCCTGGAAGGCAGGAAATGTCATGAACTTCATACATCATATAGAGACATGTTTATTAAATCTACAACAGTTATGAAGTGAAACCTTGTCTTTGAACTGTAATGCCTAAACCTGACAACTTGAGTGTTTTAATGCTAATTCATATCATTTACTTGATGTATACTCACTGTAACTGAAACTGTGATACCAAATATATAACTACACCGCAACATGATTCACTGAAAATGTGCTTTGAAAATGTGATTTATTAAAAATATCAGCTATAAAGTATTTACAATATTTTACAAAACACCTTTATTAATTGTTTATGTTATGTGATGTATTACATGTTTAAAATGGTCTAGATGACTTAATGGTTATTCGTGAAAATAAAAAATAAAACGTACTGACTTTCTACTTAAAAATCTCTTGTATAGAGTGGTTTTATGTTAAAAACAACATCCATTGGAATGCAAAGTTTGAAGGCAATATCTCTTCTAGATCAAAAGCTATAGAAATTTAAAGGCAATTTTTACTGACCCGGATTCACAAACTCATGTTTTGCGTTTCTCAAAGGCATTTACATAGAGCAAAAATTCTCTAAAATGGTATTTTTTTCAGATTTCAAATGCTCATAACGTTTGATCTACATAATAAGAAAAATACTAAGCTGAAAATTTGATGGTGGTTGCTACATCAATATTTCTTATTATATACAGTATATTGAGCTAAATAAATAAATAAAGCAAACGGTAACTGAAATAAATAAAAAGTAATAAAGTAAATAAAAAGTAGATCAACAACAAGATGAAGACTAATAATTACAATTACGACTAACCATAATAATTATAGTTTATTATACTCACTATTATATACACTGTGTGTGATAGAGCTGGGGGATCATAATAATAACAACA
The DNA here is from genome assembly GCF_019097595.1 of Hemibagrus wyckioides. Taxonomy (NCBI): domain Eukaryota; kingdom Metazoa; phylum Chordata; class Actinopteri; order Siluriformes; family Bagridae; genus Hemibagrus; species Hemibagrus wyckioides. The sequence continues at coordinate 3,027,450 of NC_080715.1, read as the reverse complement.
ACAACAATAATAATAATAATAGTTATTATTATTATTATCATTATTATTATTATCATTATTATTATTATTATTATTATCATTATTATTATTATCATTATTATTATTATGCATACATTTGAGTCAAAATCCAAAGCTAACTCTTATAGTTTAAAGTGAATCTCGGTGCCTGTCCTCAGCATGAGGCCATCATTCTGGAAAGCAGTGTGACAATTACCCAAGAAACACAGACACTCATGAATAATAAAATGGCAAATAAGGATTTGTTTAAAAAGATATGTGAAATGAGGAGAAGAGGAAAGGACAGAAATATGGGCTTTCTTTAGCACAGGTCACTACCAGAAACAAAACTATGAGTCTTTGGCCTTCTGTAACATAACCATCACAATCTGACTATTTATCTTTCACTGGAGATTTAAAAATAATGTATTTCCAACATTATTTACATTTACACTTTACTGCATTTGGCAGACGCTCTTATCCAGAGTGACATAGAAAAGTGCTTTGAAGTCTCTATCAATGAACACATCCACACTGGTTAGTTAGGCCATTTCCTTTTCCAGTAGGAATTGGCCCCTGTCCACAGTGCCAAAACTACTCAAAACTGGTTTGCTGACCGTGGTATTACTGTGCTTGACTGGCCAGCCAACTCACCTGACCTGATCCCTATAGGGAATCTGTGGAGTGTTGTGAAGAGGAAGATGAGAGACACCAGACCCCGCAATACAGATGAGCTGAAGGCCGCTAACAAAGCAACCTGGGCCTCGTGCATTAACAGTAATTTGTGCAAAAGGAGCCCCAAACAAATATTAAGTGCATAAATGAACGTACTTTAGTCAGAAGTTTTCTAGTTTTTCTGTATTATGAATCATTTCTTTGATTATCTTATGAAACATTCTGATATTTTGAGGATTATTGATTTTCATTCATTTCCCATAAACACACTCCTAAACCTTGTGAAAAGCCTTCCCAGAAGAGTTGAAGCTGTTATAGCTGCAAAAGGTGGGCCAATGTAGTACCCTCAACGTCTGTGAATGGGGAAAATAATGTTCAATAAAAAGACAGGAACCGGAGCTGCTGTTTCACTGCCCGTGTCTGTATTGACTGAGCACCACGCGGCCCTCCCCCCACAGGTGAATACTCTCAGGGAACAGTAATCAATAACAGAGCAACAGACATAATTAATCATAAATATAAATGAAGATAAAAGAAACAAAGATAACACTTTCAACATTTGAAATATTTTCCATAATATATACATTATATTTAATTCTATGTCCACCACACTCTCCCCTTCAACAAAAATGTCGTCCTGACATTTCTTTTCTAAACAAAACAGTTCCTCAGGTTGAATTGTTCCCACTTATGTATATGCTGTGCAATTACCCAAAGTTCATCAATAAAGACTTTTTGTGTGGTACTAGGTAAGTCCATGTGATAATTTCTGCATTTCGTATGGTGTGGACTGAAACGCTATTGTGTCTGAATGACGGTGTACCCAGGTAATCGTATGTGAATGTCTTTGGTGGCCTCCTTCCTCTCCTAGGCCATCTGTATCCCTGTCCTCCTTCACCGATACCTTCACCCGGAACTGCATGAACATCAGACATACCTCCAGATTCTCCAACTGATTGTTCCTCCTCCATAACATCTACTTCCTGTTGAGGTACCCATTTATCTTGCATTTGGACTTTTGTCCCATAATCATTTACCATCACATCTGAATCAGTTGTTTCTCTTTCCTTTTCAGGTTGTCTGGACTGAACAGCAGGTAGGTTTGTGTTATCTAACTCACTGTTTTGATCTGCAGGTTGCTGAGACTGGGGGACAGGTAAGTAGTAGAATTCAGAATCTTCTTCCTCTTCTTCTGGACTTGACTCATCCCTGTCTACTAGTCTTGGTTCTTTGATGATTTTCTTTGTCCTTGACTCAGTTCTGAGGTCAACCTCCAACAGTAAGTAGTCACCAAGAAGCAAGAGATCAGGATCTCCCTTTCCCTTGTTCTGGTATCACTTCGTAAATTGGACCCTCTTAACACCTCTGGGTGTTAAGTTTTGCACTAGCACATGATCTCCAGGACACAAGATGAAGCTCCTCACCTTCCCATCATAATTCTTCTTATTTCTTTCTGCTCGATTTCTTTGCAGTTGATTTTGAATGTGATATATTCTATATCTAGGCACGTTCTGTCCAGGGCTGACTGCGGCCCTGTCATCATTTGTTTTTGACCTCATCTTATTACCATGATATCCTTTGTTTTGTCCTAGAAATTCTTTCTGTTCTGTTTTGGGAACACGTGCTGAACACAGACACTCATCGTCCTAACCGTTCCACGGAAGACGCCATCACCACAACCCTCCATCTGGCCCTCACACACCTGGACTGCAAAGACTCCTACGTTCGAATGCTGTTCATAGATTTCAGTTCAGCATTCAACACAATCATCCCTCAGCAGCTGATTAAGAAGCTGAGTCTCCTGGGCCTGAACACCTCTCTCTGCAACTGGATCCTGGATTTCCTGACTGGGAGACCTCAGTCAGTCCGGATCGGGAGCAGTATCTCCAGCACCACCACACTGAGCACTGGAGCACCTCAGGGCTGTGTGCTCAGTCCATTGCTGTTCACTCTGCTGACTCACGACTGTGCAGCGATGCACAGCTCCAACCACATCGTCAAGTTCGCTGATGACACGACCGTGGTGGGTCTCATCAGCAAGAACGACGAGTCAGCATACAGAGAGGAGGTGCAACATCTAACAGCCTGGTGCAGAGCCAACAACCTCTCCCTGAACGTCGACAAGACCAAAGAGATGGTTGTTGACTTCAGGAGAGCACAGTGTGACCATTCTCTGCTGTCCATCGATGGCTCCTCTGTGGAGATCGTCAAGAGCATCAAATTCCTTGGTGTCCATCTGGCGGAGAACTTCACCTGGTCACTCAACACCAGCTCCATCACCAAGAAAGCCCAGCAGTGCCTCTACTTCCTGAGGAGGCTGAGTAAAGCCCATCTCCCTCCCCCCATCCTGTCTGTGTTCTACAGAGGGACCATGGAGAGCGTCCTGAGCAGCTGCATCACTGCCTGGTTTGGGAACTGCACCGTCTCAGATCGCAAGACCCTTCAGCGGATAGTGAGGACAGCTGAGAAGATCATCGGAGTCTCTCTCCCCTCTATCACATTTACACCGCACGCTGCATCCGCAAAGCCAACAGTATTGTGGCTGACCCCACACACCCCTCACACACACTCTTCACCCTCCTGCCATCTGGAAAGAGGTACCGGAGCATTCGGGCCCTCACAACCAGACTGTAACAGTTTCTTTCCTCAAGCCATTAGGCTCCTCAACACCCGGGACTGAACTGTTCTACACTCTCACACACACTCTCACTCAGGACTGAACTGTATACTAACTCTCTGTCTCTCACACACTGATACACACACTCTCTCTTGACTGTGTAGACACGCACACACACACATAATTTATATTGTTCATTACTTACTGCACTACCTCTACCTGTCATCCGCTGCTATAGTTATATTTATGTTTATCCTATTTGCACTACCTCAACTGCTGCTGTGTATTTTTGCACAATATTTTTGCACAATACTTTATTTCTACATCATTTCACTTTATCTATTTTATTTCACTTACATTCCAGTACACGTTCTTTTATTTCCTTTCAGCGCTAAGTGTCCTGTGTTCTTTTGTGTTGTCTTTATTGTATTTATTGTCTTTTTTGCACTGTCTTGTCTATGCTCTGTTTGCACCTAGCTGCACACTGTGCACTTTACGTGGCTAAGACAAACTTCTGTCCTAGCTCTGTGGTGGTGTTTGTTGTTTTGTATTGTACTAGTAGTTGTATGTTTATGTAGCACCAGGTCCTGGAGAAACGTTGTTTCATTTCACTATGTACTGCACCAGCTGTATGTGGTTGAAATGACAATAAAAGCTTCTTGAATCTTGAATCTTGAATCTTGACTCAGTGACAGTTCCTTCTTCCGTATCTTAGATAGGCCTTTTCATAATAAACTAACAAAACTGCCAGTGAACACGTCAACCACCACGTCTGTTTCTGCCGACGTCTTTTGTTTAGCTATAGATAATAATAAAGATTATAACTTTCTTCTGTATAAATACTCCCTGTTTATCTCATTAAATTTCAAAGAGTTCTGCTATTCGATCACTGTCTCTGCGTGGTTCTGTAGCATCTCTTCCCTAAATTCAGCTCTAGAGGCAGCGGCAGCAGCGTGACTCAGGATTTTCTCTGAGTGAGTTTGAAAATTCTAACAGAATGCTTCCTGCATTTCTTCCTTCCATTTCCTAACATCTCTTTGTGGTCAGTAGTTCATGATTCAAGGGTCAAGCCAAACAATAGATCCACAGGTAGTCTTGGAGACCTTCCGAACAGAAGATAAAATGGCGAAAATCCTGTGACTTTAGACTTAAAATGTATATTATTGTAGTTTACCTAGCTGAGAACTTTTAGTCAGAGAGCTATTATAACAGCAGATATTTTTAGAATGCTGCAGGAATGGTATTTCACATGGACTCATCCCCATTTAAAATGTATCCCCAAAAGTCCCTCGACTTCTCAGCCCAGAAAGTGTTTCAAAAGAATAATGTCTGAGGTCATGGTAATATTTTCTGCACCAGGCCACCACTTGAGGCTCTTTCTCTCTCTCTCTCTCTCTCTCTCACACACACACACACCTAGACAGGTGATTCAGTCTCTATTCATTGAAGATTTGACCTATGATGATGATTCTTTTGGCTTCTACATGATCCAATGATCCATTGCCTTTTTTTTTTTATTAAAACAGACAAAGTGTGTGTGTGTGTGTGTGTGTGAGAGTCCCTGATGATTTTGTGTCTAGGAGGAGGAAGAAGAAGAAGAAGAAGAAGAAGAAGAAGAAGAAATAATAATAGTGTCATGAACAGCTGGACAGTTCCCTGCCACGCCCGGAGAGGGCCCTGACAGGTGAACCTTGGAAGCCTGCTTCTTTGTTTGTATTTTGTGCCATGCCTTTCCCATTGTTCTCCTACTCTGTTGTGTCACCTGTTCCCAATTAACCTTAATGTGTAGCCCTATAAATAGGGATCCTTGCGTACCTGGCATTGTTGAATGTTCCATGTTCTGGTTAAAGTCATGGTGGAATTTATGTTAGAGGTTTTGTTTGTTTTAGTTTAGTTAGTGTTGTGTTAGTCTAGTGATTAGGTTCATCTTCCTCATGTTTGTCTGTCTATGTCAATAAAGCAGTACCTCGTGGTATCCTGCGTATGGGTCTGTCTCTATGGCGTGCCGGTGCACGCACCACCACGGAAGTCTGGGTTCAAGCCCCGCACAGGGTGGGGGCGTCTGGATGTGACAAATAGTAACAAAAATATCAAAAGAATGAACTTTATCTCATTGTGAAGAACTGAAAGTTGGCAAGAACCAGCAGAACACTATAGTGTACATTTTACAGATACTACATTATTCAGACTGTTTAGCTATTGATACAGAAACAGAAAGAAATTCTTACACAGAGTTTATAATCAATTCCAATGTGAATGACAAAAGTCATTTAACCCTTGTATGGTGTTTTCATTTTTTATCAAATGATTTGCCTTGGGTCATTTTCTGTGAAGATCATATATCAGAACACATTTTCAATGACCACACACTGTACATCCCCCTACACATTTATATTACATACAGGATGTTTGGGCAGAGGCTAATACAAATGTGGAACTTGTAGGTCCTGTTTACCTACACTGTCCTCCTCCTGCCTGGGCCTGCTGTTTCTGTGTGTGTGTGAGAGAGAGAGAGTCACCATTGATGAGCAGCTGATGCCATTTAGGGGCCGTTGCACCTTTAGGCAGTATATACCATCTAAACTTGCAAAATATGGTATAAAGATCTGGGCTGCCTGTGATGCCACTTCCTCATATGATTGGAACTTACAAGTCTACACAGGGAAACCTGATGGAGGAGCCCCTAGGACAGTTGTCCTGAACATGACTCAGTGGACACATGCGACAATTTTTTTTAACCTCACACAAACTGGGACAGGAACTCCTAAAGAGGAAGCTGACCATGGTGGGAATGCTATGAAAAACAAGTCTGAGCTCCCACCCCAACTGCTGACTACAAAGAACAGGCCTGTCAACTTTTCCAAGTTTGTGTACATGGCTGACACATCCCTGGTATCCTATTGGCCAAAGAAAGGCAAGAATGTGGTACTTATGAGTATGCTGCACAGGGATGGGATAATCTGTGGCCAGGAGCATCAAAAACCAGAGATCATGATGGATTATAATACCACAAAAAGAAAGGTGGACAACATGGACAAGCTGGTGACTGCCTACAGCTGCAAAAGGAGGACCCTACATTGGTCAATTGTGATATTCTTTGACATATTGGACATCTCAGCGTATAACGCCTTTGTCATTGATGGCACTGAACCCAGAGTGGAACAGAGGGAAGCTCCAGAGGAGACAACTCTTTCTTGAGGAACTGGGAAAGGCAGTGGTGAGACCTCAAATCCACATGAGAAGACAACATGTTCCAAGAACCCCAGCCTCAGCAGCCATCATGAGAAGGATTCACGAGGAGAATGCTGGTGCCCCATCAAACCGACCTACAGAACCACAATTTGCATTGCCTGAAGTAAGTGTGTGATGCTGCTGACACTCATGCCTTGCGAGAGTGAGGTGTAAATGTTAGGTGTTAAGTAAAATTGCTGATCTTCTCAGTATTCTAGGTTGCAGCCATCAAACAACAAAAAGAAGCGCTGTGAAGTGTGTTGACCCAAGATGAACAGAAAAACACAATATGCATGCATCAAGTGCAAGAAGTACTGTATGTGAATAAAACCTTAATTAAATCTATCGGATAAAGTGATCATGTCTTTTCAGAAGACTGTGATTAAACTTCTTGATTTTGGGGAAATAGACTTTCAGCAGAAGGACTGAAATCTCAGATTTCATTAAAAATGTCTTCATTTGTGTTCTGAAAATAAATTAATTTCTTAAGGGTTTGGAGCGACATGCAAGTGAGATGATGACAGAATTTTCATTTTTGGGAGAAATATCACTTTGACTTTTGACTGTTTATTTCTTTTTCCCCAAGTATTATGTACCATTGGTTATATAAAACCAGATGCTGGTAAAGTATTATACTTGAGATTTACTGTTAATGTTGATCAACATTTTACCAAACCCCGAAAATTTTGATTGAATGTGTCAGATAATAAAGATGACAATAAAGTATTTGATATACAGAACCTTATCAGAACCTGATTTTTAAAATTTCACCTTTTTCATCTTTTTTCTTTATAGACTCTTACATTTAGACATTTACCAAAGTAAAATCCTGATGTTGCTTTTATCACTTAAAAAAAAATGTTTGGGATAGCACCAGAATGTAAAAATCACAGGTAAATTAAAAATAAGAATTAAGCACAAAACTGTTTGAATATAAATAATTATACTGTCCAGTTGAGATGCCTCAAAACACATATACACACACACACACACCCCCATGTGGGGCCAGTCCAGTACCCACTGATAAACCTATAATGGGCCCTTGTATATACCACACGGGCTTCACAAAGTGGGACCAATATGGGCCTCATGTAGGTTGCCCAGTTGGGCCCCACATTTGCCCCAGTCAGAATATATGTGGGATTCATATGGGCTAATTTAGAGGGGGCCCACGTGGAACCTGCGGACAAACCCATCTGGGTTTCAAGCCCATATGGGGCCCACATGGGCCCCACCTTGCAATGTTTGCTGCGTTGATTATGTTATTACACAATCATTCGCGAGAACTCCAGTCATTATGACCCTAATGGCGAGGCATATACAACTGCTTGCCGATGCCCGTTAAAAATTAAGTATCAAAATTCAGGTTGAAAAAAATTCAGGTATTAATATTCAGGTTGACAAAATACAAGCCTTCAAATTTAGGTTGACAAATTCAGGATGATAAAATTCAGGTCTTAACATCTGGGCTATTACAGGAAGAACAATGGATTGCTGATGTCTCGGGCCCGTGTCGCAGGGCACTTTAAAGTGTGCATCCTGCTCCCTGTGCAGTTTACTTTGCAGGGAATCACTTGGCAATTGGAACAAGGCTCTTGTAATTAACCTGCAGCGGAGAAACGGCTCTGAGGAACATTGCACAAGGGTTGCGGGCTGTGAAGACAATGGACCAAGGGCCGTTGCTTTGGCTGTTCTGTCAGTTGAAAAAGGAATTCTCAGTACTATAAATACTACTGTGGTAATTGACCGTTTTGCTCAAGTCCAGTCACGGAGATACTCTCTGATGATTCCACCCTCAAAGAAATAGGATAGAAAAGTCACCAAGAGCATGAAGTAGACAAGATATAAGCAGCAAGACAGATGAGAGAATGAGAGAGGAGAGAAGAGAGGCTGAAAAAAAAAGAAACAAAGACTAATACATCCAGTAGTGCAGCATAAATGAGGAATGAAATAAGAGGTTGAAGTATAATATAGATTATTGTAAAATAATAAAAAAAGGACCTACCTGACACTGCTTCACACACAAGCTGTAAAAGAGATATTACATGGTATACCTGTGAGAGAGAGAAAATGTAATGAATTAAATGAGCTCCGTTTTAGTAGCAAGACTCCAAAATTATGGGAGGAGTCAGAAAAAAGACTGAATGAAATTTTCTAAAGTTGCGTACTGTTTGTGTCTATTATTAAACCATATTACATAAAAATGCCCTTACAAATCGTGTTATTCTTGTTTAACCTCTCTCCCTAATTATCCCCTGATGTTTCACACTCAGTCCCTGATGTTTTCAAATCCTAGAAACACCCCTGCAATTGACCAAGGGGTAAGTTAAATTAGTTTTATCTAGTATCCAGGATTATTAATTGACAGGACAGTAGGAGTCATTTTAGTGTACTGTTAATTTTTTTTTGTCTTTTTTGTGTCTTCGGCACAATGGTAGTCAATAAGTGCAGTTACGTTCTTTTTTTAGGCTGATATTAGATTAAAATAACTCGTACTACCCTGTTAGTTAATAACACTAACTTACCCCCTGGTCCATTGTCTTCACAGCCCGCAATTCCTTTGCAATCTTCCTCAGAACCGTTTCTCCGCTGCAGATTCATTACAAGAGCTGCGTTCCAATCGGCAAGTGATTCCCCTCCAAGTAAACTGCACAGGGAGCAGGATGCACACTTTAAAGTGCACAGCAACATGGGCCCAGAAATCTGCAATCCATTGCTCTTCCTGTAATAGCCCGGATGTTAAAGCCTGAATTTTTTCGACCTGAATTTGTCAACCTGAATTTAAAGGCTCGTATTTTGTCGACCTGAATATTAATGCCTGAATTTTTTCAACCTGAATTTGAGGTTGAAAAATAATGAAAGTTGTATTTTTTTGGAAATGCTGTAAGGATTTTTTCATTCAGATCAAATTGCAAAACAGAAAATTTCAAACTTCTTTTTTGTGACAAGTTTTTATTCAGGTCATGTGATTCAATATGCTATTTTATTTCTGGAATTTTGGCACTATTATACTTCCATACCCACAGCATAATCCACCAGACTTTACATTTTGCACAGTGCAGTCAGGTAAATACCCTTCTCCTGGCAACCGCCAAACCCAGACTCATCCATCAGATTGCCAGACAGAGAAGCGTGATTACTTACTCCAGAGAACACGTGTCCACTGCTCTAGAGTCCAATGGTGGCTTAACACCACTGCATCCAACACTTTGCATTGTACTTTCTGATATATGTCTTCAGGACTAGAAATAATAAGTAGGCCTCAAGGAGTGGCCACCACAGTACAGCAGAATAACAAAATGAAAAACTGGTACCAAGTGGAGAGGGCTGCCCCTCAAGTTTCCCTTATTGTTGAAAACAGGTTTGAACCTAAGTTTCAGCTCTAATGATTTTGAAGGCAGAACAGGTAAGAGAATAGATGCCCACAGAGAACCTGAGAGAGGATTTAAACACTCTCTGTAGAATTGGTCAGGTTGTTAAACAGACGCTGGTTAATTGTGTTCATGTGATCCTTCACCCACTCGACACTGGGATCTGCACACAGCTGATGACCGTTCTTCAGGGTAAAGCTGCAGAGGAGAGAGAAGATTTACATCAGTGTGAAACTGCAATAAAATCAGAAAATCAGACACTCTGACACGCCCCAAACCTCCAAGATAATATAAAGTTAGATTCGGTTACACACAACCATAAAGAAACCATAGACAAGAAAATACTAACTTTTTTATTTATTAAAAATAATTAGAAAAAAATTAAGAAACTTACATGACTCCAGGTTTTTCACACTGAATATCTGTTTTTTCATACGCTGTAATGACTCTTACAGGGATTGTTTTTTTCTGAAATCTGAAACAGCACTGATCTGGTCCTTTTGCATCTGTGTGAAAACATTTCTGCATTTAGTTCTGTGATTAAATGTTCAATAAGAAAATATTTGACACTTTTATATCTAGTATCAGATGCAGACTGTTGTAGCTATTAAACTGTATTATGTCACAGTTGAATTCTGGACTCTGATTGGTCAGAAGGTGTTGATTAGTTTTCTATAACAGCAGCTCTGACAGTAGTGCAGGTTTATATTAATGCACTGATTCTCATTGTTTCCATAGAAACAGTCATAATAATAATAATAATAATAATAATAATAACAATAATAAAATTAAATAAGTGCAGCTTTCTTGGAGTTAACATTAATTCTGTGGAGTTCAAACTCAGATCTCAGATCAGATCACACATCACCCAATACACAGAGATAATAATAATAATAATAATAATAATAATAATAAAAATTAAATGTGCCTAATTATTCACACAATGAGAACATTATTGTTTTTGTAGCTTTGAAAAGAAGTATAAAAATAGTCACAATAACTAAAACATTTAATAATGATTATCATCAATATTATCATTTAATAAAGAAAATATATTTTATTGTATATAATAATAAATAATACGTTTTCCACGTGACTAAAACGATGCCATTTTCTAACTTCATGACATTATAAAATGTGACATCCAAATATCTGACATCATGTGAATGATATGAGATCAAATATGAAGAAAAGGGTGTGTGTGTGTGTGTGTGTGTGTGTGTGTGTGATGTGAGTATACAATGTCATGTAGTAAGGTCATTAGATTTTGACGTGGAGTGTAGGAGCTTCATAGTAAAGGAAATGAAAGAGAAGAGTGGGGGAGGGGTGGACAGGAAGTCAGTTAGGTCATGGTTTAATTTGTTAAAGCTGCTTGTGTCTAATGGAGAGTACAGGCTATAGCCATCAGGTTCGATCCCACAGAAGATCTACTGCAACACAAACTGCTGAATAAGTAACTGGTGTTTCTGATAGAAAGGATTCAGATCACACAGAGCAGCACAGCTCACTGCATATGGAGCTGCAGAGTGTCAGAGTGACCATGCTAACTCCTGGACATCAACCAAAGACAAACAATGGATATCAGGAAGTGTGTATGATGTATAATGTTTTCTATTACATCATGTGGACCACTGGTTAATTTCCAGCATCATGTATGACAGTATAGATTGTGTGCAGAGTAGCTAGTTACTGTATGACCGCATAACTAAAACGTTGAGCCAGAAGGTAACACAGACTCAATGCCATCCTGAAGTTAGGGCATCCTGGGATATTTCCTAATGAGAGTGGCCTCTTCTAGGAGGAAAATTAAAACAGCCACATTGTAAGGAAAGGAAACACTGTTGACTTGGCCTCCAAATTCCCCGTGATGCTCCATGTGTAAATGATCTCACTGTAAAATGGTGAGGATTTGCAAGTTGTTTGAAGATGGCCTGATAACCCTTATAACTCAATGAGTCAAGTCAGGAGTCAAGAGTCAAAAAGCTTTTATTGTCATTTCAACCATATACAGTTGGTGCCGTACAGAGTCAAAGGAAGAAATTCTTTCTTTTAATCCCAGATTTGTTGTTATTCCATCCTCACCAACATCTGTTGGGTCGTGACGTTTTGGCTAAACAGTTAAACTGTTGTTCATCTTGTCAAGTAGGACGTCTTTTTCTCATTACTTCAACTAATCTCTGTTTTTCTTCTGTTATGTGTACATCTGACACGACTGAGAACTGTGACAACCTGAAAATACCCATCAAACCTTCCAAATGGTGGGCCACACACTCCAACCAGACTGCTAATCGTGTAGGCTAAGCTTATTAGCTGATGTAACAGGTAGACTACCAGACAAATTATAAATGAATAAATAGGCCTAAATGAACCCTCAAAAACTCACTAGTAATACACCATCTATTCTACCACATCCCAGACAAATATAAAATTGGCTTACACTTTAAAAAAGGGACAACAAGAGATACACAACATTGAATTGCACAGCACTTACATATTGTTGCTCGTTTGTTGGTTTGATTTTAACTATTGTAATTGCTTTGGATGAAAGTGTGTTTGCCAAATGATGAAGTTAATGTCATGTAAATGTAATTCTAGCCAACCTGCTATTTGTGAACATTAATTTAAAAACTTTTACCATTTAACACCTTTTTGAACATAATTTCCAAAATAAGTCCTAAAAAATCTCATTATTGCAACACTGTGAAAACATCAACACTGATAGAAAAGCAAATACATTTTCACAGTTTTACAAATGGATTATTAATAGTCATGCACAGTTACTTGAAGTTCTGAAATAATATTTATTTTTAATTTAACAGTTTTTTAAATTTTGACTGATTTCTCTCATTACTGCAACACAGTACACAATTTACAACCATATTTTTTAATATATATTTTGAAGAAACCTGACATTTTTTCAAAATGACGTGACCAACCTGAGAGAACATCATTTTAAGATTCTGCACATGCATTTAAAATCAAAGTGCTATATTTCTATTTAAATTAACATCTAATAAACATCGGTTTCGGGAATGAGGTTAATTATTTCGGTGATGATAAGTATACTAGTCTGAGATTTATACTGAGACTTGTATACTAGTCTGAGATAATGCAGAAAGAAACAGATAATATTTGCACAATCATGCGTTCAAGTTCAAAACGTTTTATTGTCCAGTGCTTCGAAAATACAAAAGCCAAAAAAAAAAAATTAAGAAAAACATTAAAACAGGAATAAACAGGACAAACGTTTACCTAAAAACCATGAACCATTTTACCATGGCACTAAAAAATAACTGACCACTGTCTTTTTTTCTTTTCATGTTGCTTCTTAGTTAGCTCTTACCAGTTTGTTTTCGTTTTTGATTCCTGAAAGCGGAAAGCAAGCATTACATTAAATTAGTCTCATAACATGGGGAAAAACATTTTATGTATACATCAAATAGTATAGACTTGATGCTTACTCTGTGTGTGTGTGTGTGTGTGTGTGTGTTCTATACTGGGCCTGAAGTTGTGGGGTGGGGTAGAGCTTAATTTTAATCTTTGAAATGAATTGAAAAATAAAGTAAACAAGAAAATAAAACAAACAAATTAATAACAGAAGAACAAATAACTGTTTATTTATTATGTAATTAAATTACTAAATTATAACAAAATTGTGCAGCAAATTTATTAGGCTGCTGTCACTGCTGTCAGAATCACATGACCTACATGCATTAGTGGGGTGGGAATTTCCCCCAGTATGACCAGTACACTCAATCCAGCACCAAAGTTCTGTTATAGTAGTGGCTAAAGGGGTGTGTGTGTGTGTGTGTGTGTACTCTCATGTACATTTCCTAACACTTTAGGGTGTTTATTGCTAATTACACCTGCTGTAACATCTCCAAACCTATCCTCTCTCTCTCTCTCTCTCCTAACCTCCCTCTTCTGTACTCCTCCAGCAGTTCTGGGTTTCTGTAGAATTTTTCCCTGAACTTTGTCACCCTGGCCTTTGCTAAAGCTTTTTTCACACTTGCTGATTGTCTACAATGAAACAAATCATAAAGCAAAATATCAACATTCAGGAAATTTGAAATTAATATTAAATTCATAAGAGATATTTAAAGTTCTCTTTACCACAACTGGCCTTAAATGGTTGTGGTGTATGAGAATGGTGTTGCAGAGGATGAGGTGCCTCAGGTTGTTTTGCTAACAATAGAGAAGCCATGATGGCTTTACTAATTTTTTCTCAATGCATATAATAAGATCTCAATAGAGTACATTTTCATAAAAAAATTGTAAATCTAAAATTTTTGTGTTGAAATTACACATTGTGCAAGGTAGAGAACAGTATTGTCTTTATTCTGATGCTTTTTTATATTACTAAATTACACTTTTTTTATTTAAAATCATTAGTGCCGTGGTGTTTCAATGGTTTCGTGAGAATCACCCATCTATTGTTAGCTGCCATCACTTAATTCACTCCGAGACTAATAATGTCCTGAACTTTTTGAAAGTATGTGGACTCATTACTATTAGGAGCACTTCTGTGCAATTTCATGTACAATCCAAGACTGTACTGCTCTTGTGCCAACAGACTACATTAAAACATTTGAAACAACTTCAACTATTTATATTTTACATTCACTCAAGCTACAAGAACGTTTACTACATTACCCCATGGGAGATATTAATCATTAAATAACACACAGGACACATGTACATATCGTATGGCATTTTGCACATACCCTTATAAAATCCGACAACATTGAAAATAGTGCAGCGTGAGCTCAGCATTAAGGTGTAAATTGTGGGCGGGGCTTATTAATTTATATTGAAGGTTCTCATTGGAAGGTAGCTCTGCCAAGATCTGTGACAGACACAGGTGCTGTCATCCACAAAGCTGAGGTCACATTGCTAGCAATCTCATCTACCCTCCTCTGTCATTCTCAAACAGTGGTGGTAGGTGGGCTCTGGAATTGCCAGTCAGAGCTTTAAACTCCCACTACCCCTTTGATTTTCTGGAGCTAACCGAGACCTGGATGTCCCACAGGACACTGCTACACCAGCTGCTCTATCCTCTGCCTATGCTTTCTCTCACTCACAACAAGAATTAGGCAGGGGTGGTGATACAGGTCTGCTGTTGTCATGGAGATGGTGTTTCACACCTCTCCCCTTGTCTCATCTAATCATCTGTTCTTTTGAATTCCATGCAGTTTCAGTTACTTCTTTAATCAACATCATCATAGTCATACACTCCCCTCCTGGTATTAGGTTACTGGATTGCTGTATAACATTAATAACGTTAATATAGACTCATCCGTCCGTCCGCTTAGCTAACTAAAGCATAACTAGCCATGCATGACATAATTAAGATAATGACAGATTGATTCACATACACAATAAAATCCTTTATTATTGCGAGCTAACATTATATTTCATATTAAAGAAAATGGCCATTATGATTATCACAGGACGTGCTAACCTCTACGTGTTTGCTAATGAATTCTATGAATTCTTGTAAGACAGATCTTTAGTAAAGTACAGAAAAAAATACTTTATGAATGATTCATTATTTTCTAAAATAATGAATTAGAAATAAGATTTCTGAATTATAACTATTTGTTTCTTGTTTTGCACAGGTGGATTATGGAAGTATTCCATTGTGGGTGTGTCTTTTAGTACAATAGTTTGTTTTTTACACACACTTCTCAGCTTTCTCTGTTCAGCAACATGGTTTGTAAGTTTTACCCATGGGGTAAGTGGGTAACATATTCCCTGTTCAGGTGAAAGTACCAGGTTCGAGTCCTGGTGGGGGTAGCATTGACGGTTACTTTCTTATCATCTCCTGTGTAATAATTCGGAGTATCCATCAAGTTATGGGGCTTTTAGTTTGAAAAGAGCCGTGTACACCTTACGTTAACTAGTGTAGAGAATTGTTATGTGCACATACTGATTTGTCAGTGCTTTTCCACTATTCAACGGGCGTGGCTCGGTAAAGTTGAGGATTGTTGCAAAGGAAAGCATAGCGGGACGGTGTGTTTGGACTCCAGCTGATCTTTCTGTAACTCTGCTCCTGAAACAACTGTGTATTTGTTTTGGAGTTGTGTTTATACAAAAACATTTTGTTCAGATATTCTTTTCATCCGAAGTTTGTTTCCTGAGTTTACAAGACAGGTGTATATAGGACAGAACATCAGGGTAAATGGGAAACAGGTGACACAGTGGGAAAGCAGAACAACAGGAAGGGCGTGGCACAACACACATGAACAACAATGACAAAGCAGGCTATAATGAAACACCTGAAATGCCCCCTCTGGTGGTCTGACAGGGAAGTGTCCCAGTAGCGCCAGACAACTAGAAGATGGAGGAGAAATATTTATTTTTATTTATGAATATAAATGTATTAATAGTAAAAATATTTTAAAAGTATTAAAAGTAAGTTTTAAAAAAATCTTTACATTTTACATGCGAGTGATATAGATTCATTCTCTCTCTCTCTCATAATGAGGGTTTAATGGAGTGCAGATGAAAAGTGGAGTACAGTGCTTGGTGTGTGGAAGGCACGTCCGGAGCGGGGTTCGAACCGAGAACGTTGCCTAGCGCTCTGATACAAATACTGAGAAGAGAAGTCAAGGGATGCCTTTAGTAATCCGAGACCTCTAGAAATTACCTCTCGCCGCGCTATGCGCTTCGATACAGCACACCACCCTAACTCCAGCACAGACTGTGTCCGCACGCGGAGTGAAGGGATTCTGAGGTCTAAATAGCGACGCATGCAGGTGCCGCGAGCTGCGCTAATTGCTGGCACGTGAGCCGGAGGCTATAAGGGAGCGTGCTGGTGGCCGCGGGTTTGCCTGAGAAGGCACCGGCGACGTTACAGTAGATTTTTATTGTACGACTTTCAATCTGCAGCTTCCATAAATTAATAGTCAATGTACAGCATAGTCATACAGAGTGTTGAACTTTAGTTGTTTTCTTTTTTTAGTTCTTGTTTCTCTATCCAGGAGATTATTCTGCAAAAATGAGCAGCAGGTCAAAATTATTTGTTGCATTCTATTTCCATGTTTTAGTTCCAAGTCCTTTAATATTTATAGATATAATAATACTGAAAAACTCACCAATTAATGGATGAACAAGATCAGTAGCTAAGGGAGATACACTCATGAATATTAATGAGTCTCCTCCTGCCATCCTATGGTTTAGAAATTTGTGACAAATCCATCTGATGTTTGTAAAACCACAAAGTGCAGGTGGAGTGAAACGGAGAGCTTGAATTCTCCTCCACTGTACAGTTTCACACATAACACACACAGCCAGCTAAACATTTCACCCAAGATTAACAGCATAGTGCTAACAAGTACAAATACAGTAAAGACATGAGCTTTCAAAGTCTCAGTTTATTTCAAATGATTTAAAATACAGCAGTAAAATTAAATTATTACATCTATTTCAGATTTCAGATTCTACATTTAAACACCTCCTGTGGTTTATTTGTTTGTTGAAGCCCTGAATATTCTATCAATATTTCCAGATATTACATTATTTTGATTTCATTGACAAGGTGAGCTGAAGTCACATCACTTTAATAAACTTTTGAACTGTTCAGTGCAAAAGTTTACAAAGAATATGAATCTTTTAATGTGCAATATTTCATGAATGATCTGGAATAAAACAATATCAGCTCTAACTGATCTGATTCACTCCTACAGAGCACTGAAGTGGCAGGAACTTTAGAGGAGATTCTTTAGATGCAACACCTAGATATGGCAGTAATTTGTCAGTAAATGTGTGTGTGAAAGTGTGTAAGTGTGTGTTAGTGAGAGGGTCAGAGAATGACAGCTTTCCTCTGTCCCAGTCCAGTTTCACTCTGATCCTCTGGCATTTCTGTGCTACTGGGTGGAGAGTGAATATCTGTGGTGAAGAAACTGCTTTATATTTACTATATTCATACTCCACACACCAGATTCCACTTCTGGAGATTATCTTCCCCTTCCTCTGAGCAGATTCTGTCATCACACCCACATCCCAGTCTGTACAGTCTCCAACTTCAACATCCCAGCAGTGTGTCCCTGAGTTAAAGCCCTCAGAGCCCAGGATACACCGATATTCATCAAATCTCTCTGGATTATCAGGAAGTTTCTGTTTCTCATCACTGAGTCTCACACTGGTCAGATCATCAGATACAACGAGTTTAGGATGAACAGTGTTGGGGTCCAGAGTTATAGGTGCTGAAAACACACACACACATTACATTGACATGAAACTAGCTAACATTTGCAGAAATCGAGACATGATAACTGTAACTAAAACTAGAATGTTGCATTTCCAGAAGAAAATGCGAGTGTGATTGCGAAAAGCAAAGCACTATGTTGCTTAAACTCTTGCAAGACATTTTCAAATATACACTTAACCCTGTCAGGTCTCAAACCTGGGTCTACAGCATAGGAGGTGAGCATGCTACCAAATAAGCTAAACTGCAGCTTATAATACTACTGAGATCAGTGGAGTAATGTTTTACATGCACAGCATCTACCGATCACCTCCGAGAAAAAACGAACTAGTGTGTGCGCTCTCCTTAAATGTCCGTACGGAAACCAGGAAGTAAAGTCCGTAAAAAATGCCTTTAAAAATGAATATAAAATAAACTATACTTAGACAATATATAGACAATACTTATCAGCATGAAAATAATAGCACACAATCACGACATGAGCAACATTTTAGCATTGGAACCATGTAATAATAATAACAATAATAATAATTAATGACAATAACAAGAGTGAGATTGCTGATGCAATCACACTAACAACTTGCTTTATGCAGTTTTAGGCATGTGTTTAAATTAGAGATGTAACCAATCGTTATAACAATTCTAATTCTATTGTAAACTTTTCTTAGCCACTGTAATTCTTCATTAATGGTTAATAAACATTGAACACACACTTACTAAAAAAAAAGAAAGAAAGACTCTTACTGTATTGGACAGTGTCCTGCATCTTCTCCCAGACTCTGAACTTCAGGTTGGCCAGATGTTTTGCCACATGGATCAGTGCTCCTGAAAGCTCCTCTGGATGCTGCAGTGTGCACTGGGCTCTGCAAAAACATTCAGGAGTCAGTGTTGCTGTGGCTTTGGATTCAGAAACACAGAGAACCAGAGAGACAGGAACCACATCACTCACCTTTTCACTGTGGCCTTGTAGTTCTGGAAAACAACAAAGCAAATATCAGTGGATATGATTTACATTTTTACACCACTGAAATGTGACGTTTCTGATGATGGAAAGAAGTTTGACTTTCTCACAGTATAAATACTGACTAAATGATCCTCACTTGTACGAACAGGACGTCTTCAGCTCTCATCTCCTCTTCTACGGCTCTGATTGTGTCTGAAAGAGATGATGTGTCTCTGCTCAGCTTCTCAATCTTCTCCTTCATCATCTGACTCTTCTGCTCCTCTTCCTCTCTCAGTGCAGTGATCCTGACTGCCTCTTCATCTCGTAGAAACTGGTGAAGCTTCTCAAACTGCTCCTTAATCTGACGCTCTGTGTGTTGGGCCTGAATCTGCAGTGAAGAGGAAATCAAATGAAATAGAACTGATTTTACAATGATGGAGAATAGAATTCTATCAAAACCATGTTATTGATTGTAACCTTTATATGTTCTGCAGTCTGACTCCAGTTCAGTTTACAGTCTTTAAAGATCTTCAGTTTCTCCTTTAGGGGCTTCAGTGCAGTTTTGATCTCCTCCTGAAACAAATCAACACACTGCATGGAGACTCTGTGTTTCAGCTCTTATTGTACACATCATTAACTCAGATCACTGTTTATTAAGAAAATTGAACTGTAAATATGTTCAATATAATTTTCAAAACAATGTGACAATATTAGCTACAGTATATTGCTGTAACATCGGACTTGGCGTCAGGCCACCAGAGGGAGCCCTCGCCCGAATTCTAATGCACCCACCAAGAACACTTACAGGGTTTTTCTCTTTTTAAGCAGCATGTTCGCGACGCCACAACACAACAGTATTGTTCCCAGAAATTACCAAGCCTTTTTCATCCGTCTCAGTCTCCGCGAAAATATACTGCACACACAGACATGAGAAATATATCTATAGAAAGCTTAAAGGGTCTACTTTTAAATGATGAAGTCACATCGAAAACAAACATTCTCAGTTTATGTAATCCGTGTGAAACCAAGGAGAGGCACAGAATTTCTGTCACACTTCATTATCTGATAATGACCTGAGGCAGGACACGCCCACACGATATTCACAGGGAAAACAGTCTGGGTAATCTACATACAAGGCCACGCCCCCAGACACTGTTTTACCCTGAATGTTTATTTTTTTTTCTTCAGTTTTTATTTTGAATTGTTCCTGTTACAGTTTTACCCTGCATGCATGTTTTTGGACAGTTTTTTTAATGTGTATATATATATAATATGTATGTGTATACATTTTACCCTGAATGTCTGTTTTTACACTTTTTATTTATCTTGAACTGTTCCTGGGATTCTTGCAAGTGAATCTTGAGTTATTCAAAATAAACTACAAACAAAAATGTTTTTGTCCTCAGATTATTTTCTTGTAGCACTTTCCTCAGTCTCATGCCTGACTGAAAGGGGTAATTATGCAGTTCATTATGTGGGTCTTTGTGTTCTCTGGTGTGAATTACAGCATTATTCATGATCATTCACACCTCCTCACATATGGCCTTTCTAAACAAAAAGTGTCTTAGAAAATTTAAATGAATGTATTGTTTTCTTTGAATAAGTGAGCAGGATGAGTGTCACATCATTTCGAAGTAAAAACACCAGGCTACAAGATCCAGGTCACAAAAGTCTTGTACACAAATGTTATGAATGTGTTTTGTGGTCTTATTTCAGTGACTTATTTTTTTGTTGTTTTCAATAATCACACATAACTGTTATTTTCTCCAGTACACAAACTTGTACATACATGCTGCTCACATATTATTGTAGTGCAGTTTGTGCTGAATACAGTGTAATCAGACTTTAGCCATTTATATGTTTATAAGTAACCAAAAAATACACAAATGTCAGGACATGTCAGAACTTCTTCAGGGCCCCAAAACACCTGCAGACTCCTAAAAGTTAATCGTGCCCCATTGGCTTACCAATGCTCCTGCAGTATTTCAAGCCTTCATCAATGATGTATTCAAGGACTTGATGGGTAAGTATGTTATTGCATATATTGATATACTCCCCCTCATATCAGGACCACGTGCGACATGTCCGCACAGTACTCACTCACCTACTGCAACACCAACTCTACCTCAAAGCTGAGAAATGCAAGTTTCATCAAGAAACCATCACATTTTTGGGGTATGTGATTTCCCAGGGGGGGGTGGAGATGGACACGAGTAAAATGAAAGCTATCATGGACTGGCCTGAACCCACTACTATAAATGATTTACAGTGCTCCTTGGGGTTTGCTAACTTTTATCGATGTTTTATACAGATGTGTATATATATCATCACAAGCTCCCTCATCTCCCTTCTGAGAGGGAAGGCCAAAAGACTTTCCTGGACCGAGCAGGCTAGATCTGCCTTCCAGTAACTAAAGCAGAGATTCACAACCACACCCATTATCCACTGTCTGTACCCCAAACTCCCCTTCATGTTTGAGGTGGATGCTTCCAGCTGTGGAATAGGGTCAGTCTTATCTCAACACCACGGAGATCCCGGGAGGATGCACCCGTGCGTTTACTTCTCCAGAAAATTGACACCGGCAAATTACAGTATGATGTGGGAAATCAGGAGTTACCGTCAATCAAGGTGGCACTAAAAGAATGTCAGCACTGGTTAGAAGGAGCACAGCACCCCTTCTTTGTCCTGATGTGATGGATCACTGTAATCTGGAATACCTGCATAACGCTGAAAGACTGAATCCCCGTCAGGCCTGCTGGGCACTGTTTTTCACCCATTTGCAGTTCTCGGTAACCTACCGCCCTGGCACCAAAAATGGTAAAGCGGATGCTCTGTCCTGCCGTAACAACCCTTTAAGCTCACCAGCACAGCCAGAACCCGTTCTTCCCTCCTCAATCATCCTAGCTCCTGTCCAATGGAATTTAATGGAAGACATCCAAAGAGCCCACACAGATGAGCCTGCCCCATCAGCCTACCCACCGTCCAAAGTCTACTTGCCCTCATCACTTCATCCACACATCTTACAGTGGGTACATGAGGCCCCCAGCTCAGGCCACCCTGGCATCCGCCGAACCATCGCACTGCTACGGAATACGTTCTGGTGGCCCTCTCTGGCCCAGGAGGCCCACGTCAGGCCTGTACCGCCTGTGCTGAGTCCCGGACCAGGCAACAGCTCCCCGCTGGTCTACTAGAGCCTCTGCCCATGCCCCAATGGCCCTGGCCCCACATCACGGTAGATTTTGTCACGGATTTGCCCAACTCGGGAGATTATAACACCATTCTTGTGGCTATCGTCAGATTCTCCAAGGCCTGCAAACTGGTCCCTCTAAAGGGGCTACAAACTGCAATGGAAACAGCCATGACATTGTTTCATCAGGTTTTCAGGAACAATGGTCTGCCAGAGGACATTGTATCTGACCGGGGCTCTCAGTTCACCTCCCAAATGTGGCGGGCCTTCTGTGACCACCTGGGGATCAACGTGAGCTTGAGCTCGGCCTACCACCCTCAGTCGAACAGGCAGACGGAACATCTAAACCAAGAGCTCAGGAGGTATCCAGGGTGTACTGCAGTCGAGAACAGCACCAGTGGAGTGAGTTTCTGCCATGGGCCGAATACACCCAAAACTCACACATAGCCAAGGGTTATGGGAGAAAGCACATCTCCAAATACAAAGGGCCATCCGATGCCAAAGACTTCAGGCCAATCATTGTAGACGCCCACACCCCGATTATCAGGTGGAACAATGGGTCTGGTTTATAGGTCCATTTTGCATCGAACGGCAAATCAACCCAGACACCTACAGCCTCCAGCTCCCTGCCACATACTGCATTGTGCCTTTATTTCATGTGTCTCTCCTCAAGCCAGCCCATGCCGCACTGAACACTGAATCACCCGGTTATGAACCGCCACTGGAAATGTACAGGCCCCCGCCTATAGAGTGTGTGCCCTCAAAGATTCACAACGCCACAACGGGCGTTTACAGTACCTGGTGGACTGGGAGGGATATGGCCTGGAAGAACATTCCTGGGTCGACACCCATGATATCTTGGACCCCTTTCAAATAGAGGAATTCCATCGCCTACACCCAGGCCGACCAGCTCCTCGCCCCCCGGGGTTGCCCTCCTGTAGAACCCCAAGAGGTGTTCGTAGAGAGGGGGGCTCTGTAACATCGGACTTGACATCAGGCCAACAGAGGGACCCCCCTGCCCAAATTCTAACGCACCTACCGAGAACACTTCCGGGGTTTTTCTCTTCTTAAGCAGCGTGTTCGCAATCCCACAATGCAAAGTATTGTTTCCAGAATGTACCAAGCCTTGTTTGATTACTATTGCATTTTGGATTTACTGTGTATGGTCTTTCTTTCACGTTTCCCAGTTTTCGAGTTTTGGTTTTGTGAGTTTCGGTTTCGTTTGCTTTTCTGTGTTTTTCTATTGACCCTTTGTCTCAGTATTCCCATTTATCATATTTAGCCTGTTTTTTTGGTACTTTCATTAAAGATTTGCAAATGGATTCTCAATTATCTGCCTCGGGCCAGTCCTTACAATTGCCATTTAACAAGAAGCCTTCAAAATGCACCAGGTGCAAAAGAACATATTATACATTATATATCTGCTCTGGTTTATGCAGGTGACACTTCAAATGGTGAAAATCTGAATGAAACAGTTATATTTACAGCATTTGGCAGATGCCCTTATCCAGAGCAACTTACATTTTTCTCCTTTATACAAATGAGGGACAAGGGCCTTACTCAAGGGCCCAGCACTAGCATCATGGTGTCCTGGGATTTAAACTCACAACCTTCCAAGCAGTAGTCCAACATCTTAACCACTGATCTACCACTACATGAATAAACTGATCAAAAACCAAATACAATACTGAAAACATAGATGTTGTTAATAAATATTAGATTCTTTCAATTTTTTGTGTAACATGATGTGTACATTTTATTTACCTTACAGTCTGTTACTGCCTCATCAATGGGGCAGAATTTGTGGTTGGTGTGTGTTCTTGAAGTCTGACACACCAAACACACCGGCTGTTGATCATCCAGACAGAAGAGTTTGAGTTTCTCACTGTGCAGACTGCAGACTGTTTCAGACCCTGATGAAGAGCTCTGATTTCTCTCCTGTAAGAAAGTCTCACACAGGTTCTTTAAGGCCAGATTTATGGGAGGTTCCCCCATAGATGACTTCCTCCTACATACAGGACATTCTCTGGATCCTTTGGCCTCCCAGAACTGCTGCAAACACACTTTACACACACTGTGACTGCAGCGCAGAACAACAGGATCCTTGAAGATTTCACAGCACACAGGACAGGAGAAATCCTCCTCTGAAAACTTAGAAGCCATTTTATTTTACTGCTGCTGTTGTTCTCTCCAGTCCGAACACTCAGAGTTTCACTTTCACTTTGATTAAAAACTAAACAACACCTCTGTAGGCCCAGTTAGTAATCACTTCCTTTTACAGTTATATCAATGAGAGAGATTTCTCCATAAACTGAGAATAAACCAAATCTCACCAGAGCAGAACACTGCAGACTGTTTATGAAGGACTGCAGTCGTCTCAGACTCGACACCTCTTTAATAGGAGGAGTTTTACAGGACACGTTATGACCTGTTACAGTCACCAGTTACATCAGAAAATGCTCAGAACATCTACTTAAAGGAGAAGGAGTCCATTTTTTATTCCTTATAGCCTGAAAGTTATCAATAACTTGATAAAAAAAATTAAGAAAAAACAAACAGATTAAACAGATTAAAGAATGGCTTTAGCACTAATGTATTAAGTCAGTTAGAAAACTGTTTTCGAAAACTCACTTTTGGTCTTGTTTGTGATTGGATGTGCCTCCTGTCACTCATTTTATAGACACTGTACTCTAGGTTCTGGTGGTGGAGCTTCATGAGCATGCATGAAACCATTAAATTTTTTAAACCCACTACTAGATACTTATTTTTATCTAATGCACCTTTAACCAGTGACTACAGATGAATTACCAACAATTTTGATATGATTTAATTTATGTAATCTGTTAAGGCCTCTCATTCAGTTAAGGAAACAAGACCCAGAATGTTCTAATTCCCAGTGGGATGTGTCGGAACCCAGAGCCTCCCTCCAGGTGGACACCACAGGGTGGTCCTAGAGCCTTCTCCAATTACCAATATAATCCAATAGTTGCGTAGTTCCAATTAGAAATTTGCAGAAAAACAAAGAAATAAAGTACTCCTCTAGGCTTGGATGAGAAAAAGCAACCGGTTTTATTTAGAAAAAATATCACCGAAACTGGCACTCAAATACACAGATTCATGAATCGATGCTGTCAAGTACACCCCCTTCACAAATCCCCCAGTATATATACCCTTTAGCCCAGCTGCCTAACCTTGCTGGATTCTATGTTTCTATGGATTGTTTTCACGTTCACCCATTATTCCCCCTGAAAAACAGCCACACCTTTCTGTGGCCTTCATACACTCTATGGGCCACAAGTTTTTAATATTGACACATATTGTTGATCTATCTAACTTCTATTAAACCTTATTTAGCCCAAAAAACACATTTATGTCATTATACCCTTTACACCTTTAATTCAACATTCACCCACATGTTCCATGTATTCATTGTGGTTGTTCCTGTGTAGTTGAAGGTGACTGGCTGACATTTATTAGAAATCTGAGGACCTTACCACTATTTTTATTATCACATTTACATTTACACCATTCTATGTATTCCCACTATTTAGGCCGCGAGCAGTATCTTTAATCTACATCAGGTTACCCAAGTAATACTGCTAATAAGGTAAAAATAAAAGGGCAAAATAGCTCTGTATGCAGTTTAGGTTGGTTTACGTTGAGTTTGTTTATTACTGATTTATTTAGGCTAGGAGTAGTCAGTTTACTTTAATTTAATTTAAATTCCTAAATTCTCTCAATTAAAGTCTGTGCTTTTCCATTACACTTACTCGGTGTGTTGTGTCCCTATGTTTACATTAACATCCGCCACTGCAATAATATTTTGCTGGCGCTTCAATAACATCTTCTCCAAACCCCCTCTCGTCTCGGTGCCTATTGTTTAGTTCTTACTTATGCCACAAGGAGTTTTACCAACTTTCCACTTGCTAAGGTAAGCTGCTTTTTTTATTTTCATGAGATAATAAGATGTGATATAACACCTGTACATTATATATGGGTAGTTTTAACTTTAATTTTCCTAAAATAAACACTCTAGTCAGAATTGGGTCAAATAAGACTGTTATGGTGTTCTCGCCCTTAAGCCCAAGGATTCTGAACTTCGTCAACATGTTTTTTCGGTCTCAGTGGAGCCAACACCGTGATATGGTACGATGTGCTAGCCTATGTCCTTGTGATGTTTACTCCAAAGCCAGAAAGTTCGAGAATAATAACCCACTAACGATGATTCAGCCAGTTTTGCTCATCTCTATTTTTTATGATTTTATATATTTTTTTTGTCCTATAACTTCTACGTTTAGGTTTATGTTAATTTTATCTATTTATCCTAAGCTTACCTGCTGACTAATGATTATGGCAGGTGCTTAACAGTGAAAGAATTATTAGATAACCAAATAATCAAATAACTATGATTGTTATCAAATAATCAATAAATTAGAGACGCTAATTAGATATGCAACATATCAGTGATTAACAATGAAAGTAAGTACTGATTACCAAAATGAGAATCATCATATAATTAAACATAACCGAATGAATCTAATGATTAACCAGTTTATCCTTAATCATTACCTATGATTAAACAATTTATCTAATCTCTTTGTTCATGTCTTAATGATTAAACCTGACTCGGATCTATCTTAAGGATTAAAAGAAAGTATTCAAAATTATTAAAATTAGAATTAAAATTAGCATTAACCGTCCCTTACTGATTAAAATCAAACGTACTTAATGATTAGGTATAAGACAAGTATAAGTTTCAGAAATTTCCCACAGATGACCTGGATCTCAGTCGGAAGTGTCATGCCTTCCACATTTTAGTATACATTAACACCTGATTAATTTTTAATTCATTGTGAAAGCGAATAAAAATCTATAAGTGTGTTTCTGACATAACTATCTTTAAATAATTATATAACACCAGTATTTATTAGGAATGCCCAGGGAGGTCACTGGGGTGATTGTTTTAGTTTTATTTTGATTTATTTAAAATGATTTTCTTTTGCTGTCATCAGGCTTCATATATACTAAGAGAAAGAAAGAGAGAATATTGGTCACATTATCTTTGTAGGTGTACCAGTGTCGTTATATTACGAGAATCATCTGCACTTATGAATTGCTGGAAAGTTCTGGCAAGATCATGCACACCACTTTATTAATATTATTCAGAGCTTCAGTAGCATTCAAACATCACCAGTATTTATTTACAAAACTCTGTTTTCAGATCAGCCATTGTCTAATAGAGCAGTAAGAAGTGCTCTCCTACAATCTTAAAGAAATGTTGAACTACTTTCTCCCATTTAATGCTTTGTTTAAGAGTATCACCTCTAGGCTTTTGCATTGTCATACCAGGGATTTGACACCTGTGAGGTTTACCTCCCCTTGGGTGAGTATTACCTCCAGGCTTTTGTATCATCACACCTTCAAGGTCTGCCTACTCAAGGCCTTTAAAACTGCAACGTATGTGTCACAGGGCACTCAGAGCCAGAACACCAGAGGGAGCCATCGCCAGAATATTGACTGTGACTGCCTACTTCCTGTTTATTTGGGTATTTAAGCAGTGTGCTACCTCGGCTCCTATGCGAAGCATTGTTTTCTGTGTGATACGTGCCAAGCCTTGATTGATATTCTCTCTTGTTTGCCTAGTGTATGACCTTAGCCTGTTCCATATTGACTACGAGTTTCGGTTTGCATTTTGGTTTTCAATTACAGTATTTGTTTTCCAGTTTCGACCTTTTTGCCTCGTTTCCTCGACTTACGATTATTGCCTGTTGTTTAAATAAAGATCTGCAAATGGATTCTAACACTCCGGTGTCCGACGAGTCCTTACAGTATGTTCTTTTTCACTGCACTTGGTGTGTTCTGATCTCCAATAAAACATTCCTGCTGAACACAACTTCCGAGTCCCCTGGTCTGCTTCGGGGAATTCACAACAAAGCTAAGGAAATTTCACGGTTTAAATTTTATTTTGTTTTTCTTTTTAAATGATAGTAGTTGTTTATTCCATCTGTATTTTTTAGGTGTAAAGTAGTAAAATGCTGAACATTGCTTTATTTATTTAAGATATCCTCTTTGAATGTGATTCCCACTAATATTTCAAAATATTAGCACACAAAATCTATGTTAAATATTTATAATATTTTTGTAAACTGACTGGATGAAATGGTGAATTTCTCTTATTATTATTTACAAATCAAGCAATGGTACAAGCGGACACAACTTCTAGTTTGGGAATCTCTACCTTGGAGAATTATTTTAAATAAAAGTATGAATAAATAAGTTCAATCCTTAATTTAATGACAATTACCCATACCAAAAAACAACAACTTTTAAAAAAGTCTTTTTATTTTCTGGTTGTTCATTTTAGACAGGTCAAGCAATAAGGATAATGGCAGTCAGATAAGACAGCAGCTTTCCACATGTACCAGGTTATTGCTAATGTTTACAACAAGAATTCTTCAGATAGTTTGTAGGGAATTGTATCATTTCAGATTTATTATAGAAAATGTTTTGATTAATGTTCCTTTACTGTAGTAACATCATCCTTACTGAAACCAGCACAGGGAGAAACCCAACGAATTCACTGTTGTTCTTCGATGTCAGCTCATTCTGATTTTCACTCATCATTCATGGGTTTGTTATGATTAATCCAGAAGACACCAGTATGAAAACATACATACAATACCCTTATACCTTAAAGCTTAAAAAATGCCCCGGGAATGCCAGTGAAATATTGTCACCAAAAATATTCAAACACAGAGCTTTTGGCCAAAAGAGAATAAAGGCTAAATTTTGACTAGATTTTGACAAAAAAATCAATAAATAGATCTAGAACAAAGCATAGAACCTAACAAATTACAACACAACAACAAAGTTGGTAAGCATAACTGAGCACTGCTTTTAAATCCTGTATGTTTGTTTTGCTATACATTGATAGTCAGAAACTGTCCAGCAGTCCATCAATTCCCAGTGGATGGTGACAATGATCAGTGATGGCGGAAGGAGTTTATGACCTGGTTAACTGGGTCATCTCAAAAAGGCATCAGGTTTGGTGTTCTTGAAACCTGGTCAGTATGTGACATTTAAATTGAATTTGATGAAGAAGAGAGCCTAACTAGCCTGGTAGGGGTTCAACCTATTAGGTTCCTTGATGTACTCGAGGTTCTTGTGGTCCATTATTACTTGGAATTGCCAGCTCGCCCCCTCAAGTCAGTGTCTGCAGAGCTGCCTTGATCCATTACAGTTCTTTGCTCCCCATGTCATAGTTAACTTTAAATTCTTAAATACCCTTTGT
Source organism: Hemibagrus wyckioides (assembly GCF_019097595.1). Lineage (NCBI taxonomy): Eukaryota > Metazoa > Chordata > Actinopteri > Siluriformes > Bagridae > Hemibagrus > Hemibagrus wyckioides. The sequence goes on along the minus strand of NC_080715.1, from coordinate 2,997,929 downwards.
GCAGCATCACTCCAGCTCACAAGAACAACACAAAGCTAGGACCAAAAGGTCGTCCAAGCCACATAAAGTGTAAAGTGTGCCACATAAAGTGTAAAGTGTAATGACAAGACAGTGCAAACAATAATAAATACAAAAAAGACAACACAAAAACACAGGACACTTAGCACCGAAAAAAAGGAAAAAGAACATGCAATGAAATGTAAATGAAATTAAATAAAATGAGATGATGATCTTTGGGGCCTGACAACATGTATTGTGCAAAAATACAATATAGCAGCAGTTGAGGTAGTGCAAAATAGAAATAAATATAAGTATAGCAGCAGATAAGAAACACAGGAGTTGAGGTAGTGCAATAAGTATTGAACAATATAAGTTGTGTGTGTGTGTGTGTGTGTCCACACAGGTGAGAGAGAGAGAGAGAGAGAGAGAGAGAGAGAGAGAGAGTGTGTGTGTGTGTGTGTGAGAGACAGAAAGTTATGTACAGTTCAGTCCTGAATGAGTGTGTGTGTGAGAGAGAGTTTTGTACAGTTCAGTCCCGGGTGTTGAGGAGCCTGATGGCTTGAGGAAAGAAACTGTTCAACAGTCTGGTTGCGAGGGCCTGAATGCTCTGGTACCTCTTTCAAGATGACAGTAGGGTGAAGAGTGTGTGTGAGGGGTGTGTGGGGTGTGTTAGTGTGTGTGGGGTCATCCACAATGCTGTTAGCTTTGCGGATACAGAGTGCAGTGTAAATGAGCTTGATAGAGGGGAGAGAGACTCTGATGATCTTCTCAGCTGTCCTCACTATCCACTGAAGGGTCTTGCAATCTGAGATGGTGCAGTTCCCAAACCAGGCAGTGATGCAGCTGCTTAGGATGCTCTCGATGTTCCCTCTTTAGAACACAGTCAGGATGGGGGGAGGGAGAGGGGCTTTCATCAGCCTCCTCAGGAAGTAGAGGTGCTGCTGGGCTTTCTTGGTGATGGAGCTGGTGTTGAGTGACCAGGTGAAGTTCTCTGCCAGATGAACAGCAAGGAATTTGGTGCTCTTGACGATCTCCACAGAGGATCCGTCGATAAACAGCGGAGAATGGTCACTCTGTGCTCTCCTGAAGTCAATAACCATCTCTTTAGTCTTGTCGACATTCAGGGAGAGGTTGTTGGCTCTACACCCTGCTGTTAGCTGCTGCACCTCCTCTCTGTATGCTGACTTGTCGTTCTTGCTGATGAGACCCACCACGGTCGTGTCATCGGTGAACTTTAAGATGTGGTTGTATCCGTGCATTGCTGCACAGTCTTGAGTCAGCAGAGTGAACAGCAGTGGACTGAACACACAGCCCTGAGGTGCTCCAGTGCTCAGTGTGGTGGTGCTGGAGATACTGCTCCCGATCCGGACTGACTGAGGTCTCCCAGTCAGGAAATCCAGGATCCAGTTGCAGAGAGAGGTGTTCAGGCCCAGCAGGCTCAGCTTCTCAATCAGCTGCTGAGGGATGATTGTGTTGAATGCTGAACTGAAATCTATGAACAGCAATCGTACATATGTGTCCTTACAGTCCAGGTGTGTGAGGGCAAGATGGAGGGTTGTGGTGATGGCATCGTCCATGGAACGGTTAGGATGATACGCAAACTGCAAGAGGTCCAGTGAGGGTGGTAGCTGTGTTTTGATGTGCCTCATGACGAGCCTCTCAAAGCATTTCATCACGATTGGTGTGAGTGTGACGGGAGGATAGTCATTGAGGCAGGAAACCATAGACGACTTTGGCACAGGGACAATGGTCGTTGTCTGAAGGGATGATGGAGCTGCTCAGCGAGATGTTGAAGATGTCAGTGAAGACATCTGCCAGCTGCTCTGCACACTCCCTGAGCACTCTGCCAGGAATGTTGTCTGGTCCAGCAGACTTCCGTGGGTTAACTCTGCATAGAGTTCTCTTTACATCAGCCGTGGTGAGACAGAGCACCTGGTCGTTAGGAGGAGGGATGGTCTTCCTTGCTGTTGTGTTGTTCTGTGCCTCAAACCAAGTGTAGAAGTCGTTCAGCTCATCTGGAAGGGAGGCATCACTGTCACAGGCAGGTGATATTGTCCTGTAGTTGGTGATTGCCTGGATGCCCTGCCACATGCGCAGGGAGTCTCTGCTGTTCTGGAAGTGGCCGTGGATTTTCTGGGCGTTGTGGAATAAAAATTCTACTGTACTCACTACAAAGATCTGACTCCAGTTCCACACTGACCCGACAGCTCAGTCTGAGCGAGACTCTCAACTAATTAGGACTCCAAACTAAATAAGCCAATCAAGCAGACTAGATGAATGCAGATAAGAGATTTTATTTGCAATCAGCGCTGATACAAGAATTGAGATGCTCACGCATGAACGTCCCAACAACCTCTGAATGGGGAACTCCAACCACAGCCTTTATATACATTTTCCTTATCTCTCACTGGTTCTTTGCTGAGACAATCCCACCTATTTTTCTTTTTGGAACTTTAGGTTCTTTTTTTACACCATTATCTTTGAATTTACAACTTCTCGAATACCATGATAATTAAACTTTCCTGAATTATTATATTTAAAAAACTGGGTGTTTTCTCCCCACCAGTGGGATTTTCTTCAGCCTCACTCTCTCAAGCACCCCATTCATCCTCAGCAGACAGCATGGGTAAGTTCTCAGTTCTTCAGGGGCCTACACCCTTCTTTACTCTTTTTTTCATTATACTCTACATTTCACGGCTTTCTGATTTATCTGTTCTCTTCTACATATGTGATCTAGATATTTCACCTGGTACCACCATCGCCGTTCAGCACGCGCTGCGCTTTTTCATAATGAGATCATTGCCTCTCAAGGTACCAGTGGAGCAAAGATGGGCCATGATGATCTAGGGTGCATCTCTGCCATTGATTGGTCCAAATTTGGGAAGCCTGGTACCGCTGAGAAAGCCTGCCAGACTGACATCATTGATACAGCTGCTCGCTCTCTAAAGCCCTTGCAGACTACATGCAAGGCCCGCGACCGAGCTACATGTCGCGTTAAACCCTATATTGTTATATAAACGATCTAACGAATAAACCTTACCTGAGAACTCACTCATGCTGCCCCCTGGTTATTCCACACAACATCAAATACACACTTCATACATATATACCCTCAATTACAAAATTATCTCCCACAGCGTGCACATGCTTCGCCTCCCTGATGGCTCGGGACAGTTTGGCCCTTGCTGTTTTTAAGGCTGCCCTGTTCCCTGCTCTGAAGGCGGAGTCTCTCAACTTCAGTAGAGCACATACTCCTGCAGTCATTTACAGCTTTTGGTTGGAGCATGTGGTGATGGTCTTGGAGATCGTCACGTCATCAATGCACTTCCCGATGTAGCTGGTCACTGATGCCGTGTACTCCTCCAAGTCAATAGAGTCGCCGTTGGTTGCAGACTCCCTAAACATGTCCCAGTCAGCTGCTGGCCAGGTTTTAACTTGTTTCAGAACTGGTTTAGAGCACCTGAGGAGTGGTCTGTATGCTGGAATCAACATAACAGAGATGTGGTCTGAGTAGCCGAGGTGGGGGCGGGGCTCTGCACGATATGCGCCGGGAATGTTTGTGTAAACAACATCCAGTGTGTTCGCCCCTTTCGTAGCAAAGTCCACATACTGATGGAATTTAGGGAGCACTGTTCTGAGATTTGCATGATTGAAATCTCCAGTGATGATAAGCAGTCCGTCGGAGTGAGCATTCTGCAGCTAGCTAATAGCTCCGTAGAGTTCACACAGAGCCTCCTTAGCATAGCGCTGGGTGGAATGTTAACTGCGATAATGAAAGTGGTGGTGAATTCCCAGGGCAAATAGAAAGGTTTGCATCTAACAGTCACAAACTCCACTAGCGATGAGCAGCAATTAGAAACAAGCACAGAGTCCTTACACCATTCCGTGTTGATGTAAACACACCGCGAGTCTTACCGCACAGAGCTGCATTCCTGTCGGCACGAAACACGGTTAGCCCGGCTAGCTGAATGGCGGCGTCCGGAACTCTGTCGCTGAGCCACGTCTCCGTGAAAACAAAGACGCAGCAGTCTCTGAACTCACGCCGTGTAGTTCGCTGGAGTCGGATGTAGTCCAGTTTATTATCCAGTGAGCAGACGATGGACAAGATGATGGAAGGGAGTGCCGGCCGGCTAGGGTTTGTTGTTAGCCTAGCACGGACACCTGCCTGTTTACCGCGCTTCCGCTTCCTCGAACACCATTTGTGACGTCCTCTCTCCCGCCCACCGGCATCAGGCAACGCCGAGGACTGAAGGCCTGGTCTTCGCAGCAAGCCGAGTTTGCGAAGTTTGCAGAGTACATCATCATGCACGTTAGTAACTGCATGATTTCTGTACTGTAGTATCGCCTGCGGTTGTATACATGAACACCACTGTCTTTGGCGTCCATGCACTTTTAATTTCGCGCTAAAACAAAAAGAAAGCGCCATTTTGGTTCCGGAGTGGCCGCTGCGTGCGACTGCCGCGCCGCCATCTCAAACTGATCTTCCCTTTAGAGATAGATTTCTACTTCATTTAGTATTTTCCTCCTACACTGTTATGATGAAACTTCCTGTATTTACTGGTTGCCATACCAACACTGTGTTAAAAAATATCAAACAAATTTGGGAGATAATAAAAGCATTGTGTTTGGTGTTATATTTAAAACTAGACAAATTTACTATCATTTTAATCTATAATCTCTCAGTTATAATACTACATAGTCTCTAAATGTTTATTCAGCTGCAGAATTGAGTATTGAGGTCTGAATCTCAGTAGTTCACAGGGGGCATGTTGTAACACTGTGTTAGAACTCACACTGGTTTTAAAAGAAACTATTCCATACAGTTAGCTATGTAAATTCATACAATTTACTTTTATGATTGTATTTTCTGCAGCATGAGAAACACACCAAGAAAACCCTACAGGGGTATAACCTGATGATGTGTTGTCACTGTCAGGACATGCAGTAATGAGGGGGAAAGTCAGTCAGAGTCACACACCATAGATTTATCACACTGAAATAAAAATATCAGTCAGCAGTGATGGAGAAACCCTCTGTTGGTTACTCCCATCATCAGCAAGTTTTCAGAGAAGATCAGGAGGTACTTACACTTAAGGTAGTTAGCCAGTAGCTTTAGACAGCATCTTTCATGTACTATGGCTTGTGTCTAAAGGAGGTGGATAATACATTGAGAGGATCATGTACACCTAAACTCATTCACAAATAGCCTAAACAGACAGATAATTAAGCAATAAATAAGTGTTAGTAAATGAATAAATAAATGAATGAATGAATGAATGAATGAATGAATGAATAAATAAATAAATAAATAAATAAATAAACAAACCATCTTTACTTCATGTTCCTATTTATAAACTACACTATATTGCCAAAAGTTTTGGGACGTCTGTCTTTACCTGCACCTGAATTTTAATGACATCCCATTCTTAATCTGTAGGGTTTAAGATGGAGTTGTCCCACCCTTTGCAGCTTCAACTCCTCTGGGAAGGTTTTCCACAAGGTTTAGGAGTGTGTTTATAGGAATTTTTCTATCACGCCACCATGCTTAAATTCACTGAGCTTCTGAGAGAATGCAGCTTATGACAGCAATTACCTTAAAAATGACAGTGCAAATGACACAGCAGGCTGAGGATGTTGCACAGCAGATTAGCCAGCAGGAGGGTCAGTCAGTGGGCAGTGGGCAAGAGGTAGCCTCCAGGCACTCATCAAAGGTAACAAACACTCCCTGGATGAGAGACAAACACAAGTGGTGAGGACAGAATAGAAGACACAGAGTGTGGCCGGTGTGGTAAAACAGGACATAAAAACATCAGAAAATGTCCAGCATTACATAACGAGTGCAGAAAGTGCAAAAGAAAGGACAGTGGGGGAGTGGACAGGGGAGCACAAGCAAAAAAGATCATTCAGTAAACTTAAGGATGTGGTCACTAAAACTCCAGCCCTGGAATATTACGATCCAGAAAAGGAAACTGTGGTGTCGGTGGATGCCAGGAGCTCCGGCTGATAGATTCAGAAACGAGGTACGCCCAAATCAGGATTTTCAATTTGAGCGTACAGACTTGCTTGTGAAAAGTTTCAAAAGGATCTAGTAGGCACGGGCACTTTCAAATTGGTTTACAGTGAAAAGGAGGCAGGGAAAAGGAGAAATCTCAGACATCTTCACTGAAGGAGTTCTGAAAAGGACTTTAAAGACAGTGACAAGTCCAGATCAATCACCACTGAAAGCTCAGCCTCGTATGGACTCTGATTTACCAGCAGAACTGATGCAATGAAATCTAACATCACTAAATCAGACAGAGAGATCAAGCCTACTGAACAGATGGAAAAAATGAAAGTGAATGATTACATACTGTCAGTGTGTCAGTACTGTTAGTGTTTTTATCATGTTAAATGTGTTATGTGACCAGATTTGGTTATAAACACAACAGAGTAATGAATATTCTGAGATTTGATGTGAAGTAAGAAATTGTGACATGTTACAACAATAACAGAGTAATGGTATGTTTAATGCAAAAATAAACAAATGTTGATCATTAAGCTCTAGAGTTACATACAGAGAGAGTGTTGTGTTGTAAGGTTACTAGAAAAGAAGGTAATATGAATGTTATTATGTTCATAAAGTAAACAGAAATATGACGTGAAGTATTTAACTTGAAGGAGATGTCAGGGTATTGTGTATTATCTGGGGTGTATTATACCATACAGCCGCTAGGGGGACCCAGAGTAGGCTATATGGTGGAGTGAAGCTTAAGAATGTTTATAATGCTGGATTTGTTATTCGGTTGGTTTTCTCATTAAAGCTGTAAAGATAATTAATGCCTCAGTGTAAATGCCTTCAATCATCTTCATATGTCATGCTCCTTCAACTACAGCCTCGTGCTGATGTCCTTTAAGACACAAGAGTTTAAACAAAATAAACTCACCATCTGCACGTGGATAATTGTGACAAGTGATGTAAAGTGACAGAGGGACACTAGAGCCTTTTATTTATAGATAAACTCTCATCCTCTTGATAAGGGTCTTGTGCACGCCTTTGCAAAAGATTTAGAGAAAACCTTCTAAAATGGTGTGTGTGTGTGTGTGTGTGTGTGTGTGAATTATAACCTCCAGCAGTTTTCAGTCTTTAACTAACTTCTTCTTCTTCTTGTTTATTGGTGAATAACTCCTTTGGAGCATTCTCGCCACCTACTGGACTGGATGTGAAGTAAGCATACATAGGTGAAGAGTCTGAAATTTGAGAAGGGGGTATTTTGGTGGATGTTCTGTATTCCTTCCAATCTATGGTGCACTCAGTTCACATGCTCATGCTAGTGCTGTGTGTTCAGCTCCTCTAACACTCACAATTAGCTCTTCATGTCCCAGATTGGGTAGAATACTCCCATCCACACATATTATAGTCTAGATCCTAAACCTGAGTCATATATATATTTAATCAGTGCTCTGTATACCTGTCTATTCTTTAAACCTTTTCCTAGAATATCTTCAATTGTCATTCTTTCTACTCCAAGGTGACTAAATAATATATCACGATATATGCTGTATTTACCACATCTAAAAAGTACATGATAAACATTTTCAGATACACCACATACATCACATAACCTGTTTTCATGTAAACCCATAAGTGCCAGTGTTGATTTCAGCCCTGTATGACCCAGTCTTATTTAAGACAACCGCACCTCTTCTTTCCTATTTCTTCCTTGACAATTTATCCTCCCTACTGTCCTATATTATTACTATCCTATATTACTGTGTAATATTATAACACCATCTCCCTGTGCTGCTATTCTTCCATCTATTTTGCCATTTATTCATTAACTTTTTATTCAAAATCGATTTTGCCTCCTTTTTCCCCATAGGCACTTTAACATCCACCTCCATCTTGTCTAGTGCTTTTTTGCTAGTTTATCAGCAACTTCATTACCAGCTACCCCAACATGTGCTGGAGCCCAACAAAAATATACCATTATTCAAATCTACAAGCGGTTCAGGGACTCTCCATGGTGGGGCAACAGTGAGTGGTACATTAGGACAGAAGGTCTTATTATCCATGCCATACCCCTTGGGCCATACTCTACTCTTCCATCCAAAGCTGCATCCACCATCATACGAATATTCCCAGCACTCCTCCAGTATTTTACGAGTGAGATGAGTACTCACTGATTGTTGAAGATTCACCCAATACGTCATTGCCAGTTTTGTCCTTTTAAGCTCAAGAGGCATCTCGCCCATTTCTACACCAATTGCATCTACAGGGGATGTTTTAATTGCTCCAATGTTCGATCTTCTGATTCTTAGTGAATAACATATACTTTGTTTTTTAAACTTTAAACCCCAGTCCAGGGACCACTCCTCCACTTTTTTAATTGACTCCTGTATGCCTTTAACTACATTTTTAATATTGCGTCCTCTCTTCCATAATGCTCCATCATCTGAATAAAGTGCTAATCCTATTCCTGTTTTCCTTATTTTATCAAAAACATCGTTAATCATTAAATTAAACAATATTGGACTAATTGCACTACCCTGTGGAGTTCCATTTAGAATGTTATAAGGATCTGATGTTTCTTCTCCAATTTTAACCTGAAAGGTACGCTCTGATAAGAAGTCTAAAACCCAATTATAAACTTTCCCACCTATACCTAATCTATTCAGTTTAATTAGCAAACCTTCTCTCCACAAAGTGTCATAAGCCTTTTCTGTCAAAGAATACTGCAACCATGTACTCTTTCATTACATAGGCTTTTTAACTTCATTTTCAAATAGTATCAAAGCATCTACTGTAGATCTACTTTTCCTAAATCCACTTTGAAAAGTTGATAACATTTCCCTTTTCTCCAAAATGTAATTCAGTCGTCTGACAATCATTTTTTTCATGACTTTACATAGTGTAGAGGTGAGAGCGATGGGTCTATAGCTGCTGGGTTTTGTTATGTCTTTCCCAGGCTTAGCTAGAGGAAGCACAATTGCATTCTTCCACTGCTTAGGAAGGATGTCCTCATTCCATATACAATTATACAATTCCAATAATGCTTCTAATGCTTTAGCTGGTAGTTTCTTTAATGTTTTATAACTTATCATATCTTTATCTGGTGTTGTATTCTTTGAGTTATTAATTGCTAATTTTAATTCAAAGTAACTAAACTCTTCATCCAAAATACTATTAAAATCTTGCTTTTTCTTACAAGTATTTCCAAATATATTCATAATTTGTTGTCGTCTTATTAAGAATGCATCATCTAAGTTTTCAATGCTATGGGCTTTGGCAAAAGTTTGAGTCAGCATTGTGACCTTATCTTTATTTGTAATGGCAACCTTCCCACCTTCCTCCATCACAGGTATATTCCTAAAGCTGTCAATCCCATTCATCTTCTTTATCATACTCCAGACTGTATTTATTTCCGTTTCCCTTCCTAACGTGTTACAGAAGTTTTGCCATGCTGTCTTCTTTGTATTTTTGATAACCTTTTCAACATAAGCTGTTTCCTTGTGATAATCTATGACTGCTTCTGGGGTCAGTGTTCTTCTTAAAAATGTAAATGATTTATTCCTTTCTCTAATTGCTTTCGAGCATTCCTCTGACCACCATGGTACATTCTTTCTTTTACTTGTACCACTTACTAGTGGGATAGATTGTGACATTGCCAGATAAATGCCATTCACTATTTTATCGTACCTATCATCAACACTGCCCTCTACTGACAGATTTTCAAACTGTTCTTTACATATCATTTGAAACTTTTCCCAGTCCGCCTTTTTATATATCCATCTTAAACCTAAATTACCATTTTCTAATTGAATCTTATTTTGAATTTCACAGATCACAGGAAAATGATCACTTCCAATATTATCTTTAGCTACTGACCATATGCATTTTCCAGCTAATGATGCTGAAACTATTGTGACATCTAAACATGACATTGTACCTCTTATTATGTCTATTCTTGTTGGGTTGCCATCATTTAGACATATTAGAGTGTTTTCTTCCATGAATTCTTCTATTACTTCACCGTTTTTATCTGTGTTCCTGCTACCCCAAATACTACTGTGTGCATTAAGATCACCACATAAAATCATTTTGTTTGATGATTCTCCCACGGCACCTTTTAGAATGCCTACTGATAATTCCGAACAAGGATTATAATAATTTACTATTCTAATTACCCCCTGTATACCCATTACTTCTATACACATGCTCTCTGCATTACTTTCATTATTTACACACCTGTATATCACATTTTCTTTTATGAATGTAGCACAACCTCCACCTCTACCATTATTTCTATCTTTCCTTATTACTTTGTACCCATTCAGCTTAAAGTCCAATGACTTATGTACCCATGTTTCTTCTACACAAATTATATCAGGAGATTTACTCATATCTGCAGTGTATTTTTAAACTCCTGCCCATTAGTGATCAAGCTTCTGGCATTCCAATGAAGTAATAGGAAAGACATGATGATGTTATGTATCACTACACTGAGATGTATCATAGCTTGTTGTTATGCTTCCTTCTGTTTTTCCTTCTTTAGGTTTTAATATCTTATGGATTTGCTCCGCTGATATACCAGTGCAGTTCAAGAATTTGTTCTATTCTACCACAATTTTTATTTTGTCTGATCTTCTTTCCAGCTGTTCAGAGCCATTCACTACTGCACAGGTAAACAGCACAAAATCAGTTCTGCTCATGTTTATACTATCTGTTGAGTTGTTTCTTGACAAGTTCAGCTGTTTCATTGACTCAATCGCCTGGGAAGTTTGCGCCTGTTCCCTTTGGATTCTTGTTTCTGTTTTTTGATTCATTCTACGAGCTTCTGCATATGTTCAATTCTGACTGGACTTTACCTTTTGGATGTCCCGAGCCTGCTGTTGCACTGGACATCCTGCATAAGCAGCACTGTGCTCTCCCCCACAATTACAGCATTTCATCTTAGTTCCTTCCTGACACTTCCTGTACTCATGATCTTCTCCACATTTTACACATCACATTTTCCCTTTGCAAACAGTAGTGGTATGTCCCATGCACTGGCAATTATAACACCGTAAAGGAGGGGGAATATATTCCCACACCACATAACTGATGAAACCTAGCTTCACCTTTACTGCTAAATTATTGTCTTTAAAGTGAATCAACACAGAGAGACTCTCACATTGTTTATTATCACGCCCCCCCTCCCCCCTCACACCTTTTCTCGCGAGATTTCCCCAAAGCTCTTAAAGAGACAAGACACATTTCTTCTTCTTCACACGGTTTTCTGCTCGGTTCTTTATGACCAATTTAATCTTTAATAGATGTGATGCAAAGTTTTTTTTTTTCATATCCAACTTTCATGAACTTTAATAAAATTTAGATGCATGGAAATTAATTTCCACACACATTTTTCTCCCCATTCATGTGTTATTTGGACATATTGTATTTAAAAACAAGACTATTTTCAAGATTACGAGACTGGATTAATAAAGGATTCATTTTCATCATATATGTGTTGATAAAGTGCTGTAATTGTTGCTGTTTATAAGACTGAACACTTCTGACTGAGATCCAGTTCATCCCACTGAGAATTAGTGCATTCTGGGATCTTGTGTCCTAAACTGGAATAGTGACAGAATTCAGGAATTAAATCATTATCTCAGTCCAGAAGAGAGAAATTCATCACTGGATAAATTTGTACCAAAATTACAGTTAATTCATTTGTACTCAGTAATTAAACATGTGTTGTGTGCTGTTTCTGATGTAACTGATGACTGTAACAGGTTATAACGTGTCTCTGTAAAACTCCACCTATTAAGGAAGTGTGGAGTCTGAGACGACTGCAGTCCTTCAGAAACAGTCTGCAGTGTTCTGCTCTGGTGAGATTAGGTTTATTCTCAGTTTATGGAGAAATCTGAGTCTCATTTTCAGCCCTGTGTAAGGAAGTGTTTACTAACTGGACCTAAACAATCCTGAAATCAGCGTGTGTTTAATTTTTATCAAAGTGAAAGTGAAACTCTGAGTGTTCGGACTGGAGAGAACAACAGCAGCAGTAAAAGAAAATGGCTTCTAAGTTTTCAGAGGAGGATTTCTCCTGTCCTGTGTGCTGTGAAATCTTCAAGGATCCTGTTTTACTGCATTGCAGTCACAGTGTGTGTAAAGTGTGTTTGCAGCAGTTCTGGGAGGCCAAAGGATCCAGAGAATGTCCTGTATGTAGGAGGAAGTCATCTATGTCTGAACCTCCCACAAATCTGGCCTTAAAGAACCTGTGTGAGACTTTCTTACAGGAGAGAAATCAGAGCTCTTCATCAGGGTCTGAAACAGTCTGCAGTCTGCACAGTGAGAAACTCAAACTCTTCTGTCTGGACGATCAACAGCCGGTGTGTGTGGTGTGTCGGGACTCAAGGAAACACACCAACCACAAATTCTGCCCCATTGATGAGGCAGTGACAGACTGTAAGGTAAATAAAATGTACCTGTGAAAGAAGCTTATATTACTTAACAATATCTGTTTTCAGTATTGTATTTGGTTTTTGATCAGTTTATTCATGTAGTGGTAGATCAGTGGTTAAGATGTTGGACTACTGCTTGGAAGGTTGTGAGTTTAAATCCCAGGACACCATGATGCTAGTGCTGGGCCCTTGAGTAAGGCCCTTGTTCCTCATTTGTATAACGGAGATAAACATAGGTTTCTCTGTATAAGAGCATCTGCCAAATGCTGTAAATATAACTGTTTTATTCAGATTTTCACCATCTGAAGTGTCTCCTGCATAAACCAGAGCAGATATATAATTTTTACAATTTCCTTCTGCACTTAGTGGATTTTAAAAGCTTCTCTGAGTGCTTGTTAAATGAGAATATACTATAGATAATATTGTCACATTATTTATAAACTCATATTGAACATATTTAGAGTTAAACCCTCTTAATAAACAGTGATCTGAGTTAATGATGTGTACAATAAGAGCTGAAACACAGAGTCTCCATGCAGTGTGTTGATTTGTTTCAGGAGGAGATCAAAACTGCACTGAAACCCCTACAGGAGAAACTGAAGATCTTTAAAGACTGTAAACTGAACTGGAGTCAGACTGCAGAACATATAAAGGTTACAATCATTAACATGGTTTTGATAGAATTCTATTCTTCATCATTGTAAAATCAGTTCTATTTCATTTGATTTCCTCTTCACTGCAGATTCAGGCCCAACACACAGAGCGTCAGATTAAGGAGCAGTTTGAGAAGCTTCACCAGTTTCTACGAGATGAAGAGGCAGTCAGGATCACTGCACTGAGAGAGGAAGAGGAGCAGAAGAGTCAGATGATGAAGGAGAAGATTGAGAAGCTGAGCAGAGACACATCATCTCTTTCAGACACAATCAGAGCCGTAGAAGAGGAGATGAGAGCTGAAGACGTCCTGTTCTTGCAAGTGAGGATCATTTAGTCAGTATTTATACTGTGAGAAAGTCAAACTTCTTTCCATCATCAGAAACGTCACATTTCAGTGGTGTAAAAATGTAAATCATATCCACTGATATTTGCTTTGTTGTTTTCCAGAACTACAAGGCCACAGTGAAAAGGTGAGTGATGTGGTTCCTGTCTCTCTGGTTCTCTGTGTTTCTGAATCCAAAGCCACAGCAACACTGACTCCTGAATGTTTTTGCAGAGCCCAGTGCACACTGCAGCATCCAGAGGAGCTTTCAGGAGCACTGATCCATGTGGCAAAACATCTGGCCAACCTGAAGTTCAGAGTCTGGGAGAAGATGCAGGACACTGTCCAATACAGTAAGAGTCTTTCTTTCTTTTTTTTTATCTGATATTTTTGCCCACTGTTTTTTTTTTTTTTTTGCAGTTGTTAAATAAAATTAAGTTAATTCTAGCAGTATACTAATAATAATAATAATAATAATAATAATAATAATAATAATAATAATAATAATCATTATTATTTTTATTGTTGATCTAGCCATGGGTGTCACAGTCCAGTGACTTCTGTGCCGGTCCCAAGCCCGGATAAATAGAGAGGGTTGCGTCAGGAAGGGCATCCGGCGTAAAACATTGCCAAATTTAACCATGCGAATTGTCAGTAATCTAAATTTCATACCGGATCGGTCGAGGCCCGGGTTAACAACGACTGCCATTGGCGCCGTTGACCTACAGGGCGCTGGTGGAAATTGGGCTACTGTTGGTCGAAGAAGTAGAGGAGGGAGGAGAGTGTGCAGACAGAGAGAGAAGAGGAAAGGTAAGAGTGTAGGATTGAGAATAGGAACTCTGAATGTTGGTACTATGACAGGGAAAGGTAGAGAGCTGGCTGATATGATGGAGAGAAGGAAGGTGGATATACTGTGTGTACAGGAGACCAGGGGGAAGGGTAGCAAGGTTCGTAGTATAGGAGCAGGATTCAAGCTGTTTTATTATGGTGTGGATAGTAAGAGAAATGGGGTAGGTGTGGTCCTGAAGGAGGAGTTTGTGAGGAATGTTCTGGAGGTGATGAGAGTGTCAGACAGGATGATGAGTCTGAAGTTAGAGGTTGAAGGGGTGATGTTGAATGTTGTTAGTGGTTATGCCCCACAGGTAGGTGGTGAGTTACAGGAGAAAGAGAAATTCTGGAGTGAAGTAGATGAGGTGATAGAGAGTATTCCCACGGGGGAGAGTGTGGTGATAGGAGCAGATTTTAATGGACATGTTGGTGAGGGGAACACAGGTGATGAGGAGGTGATGGGCAAGTTTGGAGTTAAGGAAAGGAACCTTGAAGGACAGATGGTAGTGGACTTTGCTAAGAGGATGGACATGGCTGTGGTTAACACTTATTTTCAGAAGAGGTAGGAGCATAGAGTGACCTACAAGAGTGGAGGTAGGAGCACACAGGTAGACTACATCCTATGTAGAAGAGGCAATCTGAAAGAAATTAGTGACTGTAAAGTGGCAGTGGGAGAGAGTGTAGCCAGACAGCATAGGATGGTGGTGTGTAGGATGAATTTGATGGTCTGTAAGCAGAGGTCAAAGATAGAGATGGAGAAGAAAACCAAGTGGTGGAAGCTGAAGAAGGAGGAATGTTGTGAGGAATTTAGACAGAAGTCGAGGCAGGCTCTGGGTGGTCAGGTAGTGCTGCCAGATGACTGGGAAACTACAGCAGAAGTGATCAGGGAGACAGGAAGAAAGGTGCTGGGTGTGTCATCTGGAAGGAGGAAAGAAGATAAGGAGATTTGGTGGTGGAATGAGGAAGTTCAGGATAGTATTCAGAGGAAGAGGTTAGCCAAGAAGAAGTGGGACATGGACAGGACAGAAGAGAATAGACAGGAATACAAGGAGTTACAGCACAGAGTGAAGAGGGAGGTGTCTAAGGCCAAGCAGAAGGCGTATGACGAGTTGTACACTAGGTTAGACACTAGAGATGGAGAGAAGGACTTGTACAGGTTAGCTAGGCAGAGGGATCGAGATGGGGAGGATGTGCAGAAAGTTAGAGTTATTAAAGATAGAGATGGAAAGGTACTCACAAGTGAGGAGAGTGTACAGAGGAGATGGAAGGAGTACTTTGAAGAGCTGATGAATGAGGAAAATGAGAGGGAGCAAAGAGTAGAATGGGTGAACTCTGTGGAACAGGAAGTAGATAAGATTAGAAAGGATGAAGTCAGGAAGGCTTTGAAGAGGATGAAAAGTGGAAAGACAGTTGGTCCTGACGACATCCCGGTGGAGGTCTGGAAGTGTCTAGGAGAGGCGGCAGTGGAATTTTTAACTAGTTTGTTTAACTGGGTTTTAGAGAGTGAGAAGATGCCTGAGGAATGGAGAAGAAGTGTATTAGTGCCGATCTTTAAGTTGTTGATGGAGAAGTATAGGGATGGTCAGAGAGAGTTGCACTGTGTGTTTGTAGACTTGGAGAAAGCGTATGACAGGGTGCCAAGAGAAGAGCTGTGGTACTGTATGAGGAAGTCAGGAGTAGCAGAGAAGTATGTCAGAGTGGTGCAGGACATGTATGAGAGGAGCAGGACAGTGGTGAGGTGTGCTGTAGGGCAGACAGAGGAGTTCAAAGTGGAGGTGGGACTGCATCAGGGATCGGCTCTGAGCCCCTTCCTGTTTGCTATGGTGATGGACCAGTTGTCAGAGGAGGTCAGACAGGAGTCTCCTTGGACAATGATGTTTGCAGATGACATTGTGATCTGTAGTGAGAGCAGGGAGCAGGTGGAGGAAAACCTGGAGAGGTGGAGGTTTGTGCTGGAGAGAAGAGGAATGAAAGTCAGTCGTAGTAAGACTGAGTACATGTGAGTGAATGACAGGGGGGGAAGTGGAACAGTAAGATTACAGGGTGAAGAGGTGAAGAAGGTACAGGAGTTTAAGTTCTTGGGGTCAACAGTCCAGAGTAATGGAGCGTGTGGGAAAGAGGTAAAGAAGCGAGTGCAGGCAGGTTGGAATGGGTGGAGAAAGGTGCCAGGAGTTCTGTGTGATAGAAAAATTTCAGCGAGAATCAAGGGGAAGGTGTACAGGACAGTGGTGAGACCAGCCATGCTGTATGGTTTAGAGACAGTATCACTGAGACAGAGACAGGAGTCAGAGCTGGAGGTAGCAGAGCTGAAGATGTTGAGGTTCTCTTTGGGAGTGACACGGTTGGACAGGATTAGGAACGAGTACATCAGAGGGACGGCTCATGTTGGACATCTGGGGGACAAAGTTAGGGAGGACAGATTAAGATGTTTTGGACATGTCCAGAGGAGGAAGAGTGAGTATATTGGTAGGAGAACGTTGGACATGGAGCTGCCAGGCAGGAGGAAAAGAGGAAGGCCAAAGAAGAGGTATATGGATGTAATAAATGAGGATATGAAGCTAGTGGGTGTAAGTGTTGAGGATGCAGAAGATAGGGATAGGTGGAGAGAGATGATTCGCTGTGGAGACCCCTGAAGGGAAAAGCCCAAAGAAGAAGAAAAAGATTATTATTATTGTTGTTGTTGTTATTATTATTATTATTATTATTATTATTATTATTATTAATCTGTTCATTTTGTAATTATTTTATTTGAGGGAACATTTATTTTGAAATGCTTCTATTGACTGAGTGAAAACGAAGAGTTTCAGTGGTTTATAAAAGTTTTAGAGTTATCATAGAATTAGAATTGTGATAATGATTGGTTACATCTCTAATTTAAACACACTCTGAAAACTGCATAAGGCAAGTTGTTAATTTTGTAATTACAGTTATCATTTCTTGGTTTCTGTAAATGTTAGCTAGTTCCATGTGAATGTAATGTTGAAGTTAGCTTAGCTCCATCGTGTGTGTGTGTGTGTGTGTGTGTTTTCAGCACCTGTACCTCTGGACCCCAACACTGTTCATCCTAAACTCATTGTATCTGATGATCTGACCAGTGTGAGACGCAGTGATGAGAAACAGAAACTTCCTGATAATCCAGAGAGATTTGATCAATATTGGTGTATCCTGGGCTCTGAGGGCTTTAACTCAGGGACACACTGCTGGGATGTTGAAGTTGGAGACTGTACAGACTGGTTAGTGGGTGTGATGACAGAATCTGCTCAGAGGAAGGGGATGATATACTCCAAAAATGGAATCTGGTATGTGAGGTATTATGATGGTAAATATTTGGCATGTTCTACACCACAGACATTCACTCACCTCTCAGTGGAACAGAAACTCCAGAGGATCAGAGTGAAACTGGACTGGGACAGAGGAAAGCTGTCATTCTCCAACCCTCTCACTAACACACACTTACACACTTTCACACACACATTTACTGATAAATTACTGCCATATCTAGGTGTTTATGGTAAAGAATCTCCTCTAAAGATCCTGCCACTTCAGTGCTCTGTAAGAGTGAATCAGATCAGTTAGAGCTGATAGTTTTATTCCAGATCATTCATGAAATATTGCAGATTAAAAGATTCATATTCTTTGTGAAAGTTTGTTTTTACAGAAGCACTGAACAGTTCATTGTGAAAAGTTTATTGAAGTGCTGTGACCTTATTTCAGCTCACCTTGTCAATGAAATCAAAATAATGTGAAACTGGAAATGATACATCCTGAAAGTTATTAGATGAAATTAAAGTTGATTTTGAGTTAAAAGAATTATTTACTTTGTTGAAATAGAGTTATTAATTTAAAATAATGTGACATTAAGTTTAAATAACTACAAAGAACTTTTTCCTCCACAGCTTTCAGTTCAGGGCTTCAACACACAAATAAACCACAGGAGGAAAATAAAATAATAA
Source organism: Hemibagrus wyckioides (assembly GCF_019097595.1). Classification (NCBI taxonomy): domain Eukaryota; kingdom Metazoa; phylum Chordata; class Actinopteri; order Siluriformes; family Bagridae; genus Hemibagrus; species Hemibagrus wyckioides. The sequence continues at coordinate 2,979,749 of NC_080715.1, read as the reverse complement.
AAGTCTGTTTAAATGTAGAATCTGAAATCTGAAATAGATGATTTAATTTTATTGATGTATTTTAAATCATTTGAAATAAACTGAGACTTTGAAAGCTCATGTCTTTACTGTATTTGTACTTGTTAGCACTATGCTGTTAATCTTGGGTGAAATGTTTAGCTGGCTGTGTGTGTTATGTGTGAAACTGTACAGTGGAGGAGAATTCAAGCTCTCCGTTTCACTCCACCTGCACTTTGTGGTTTTACAAACATCAGATGGATTTGTCACAAATTTCTAAACCATAGGATGGCAGGAGGAGACTCATTAATATTCATGAGTGTATCTCCCTTAGCTACTGATCTCATTCATCCATTAACTGGTGTGATCACTGAGAGAAACTGGGTGATGTGGAGATACTGGAGCATCTTGATGTTGGGATGAAATAGATGTCTAAGAGTGAGAGTTAAACACAAATGAGAATTATTGTTACAGTCTGACTGTGTATTAGCCGTTTTTATATTTAGACTAATTGTAGAGATTTATGTTTATTTAGTTTCATTCTTACACAACAGTCATCAAAGATTGTGTGTTACGTCTCGTTCTGAGTGTGGTTTAAGCTTGTTTTAAGTTCTTATTCCTGCTATTGTTTCTGTCAGTAACCCCATTATGGTCTCATATACAACAAGACAAGTCACACAGGGAGAATATTAAAGGACTTAAACATGGAAAATAAAATGCAACAGATAATTTGGTATGCTGCTCATTTTTGCAGAATAATTTACTGGAGAGAAACAAGAACTGGGGAAAAAACCAGCTACAGTTCTTCACTTGTATGACTTTCTGCTGTACATTGACTATTAACCTCCTAAGACCCAAACTTTGGTTTGGCTTGCATTTTATATTTCTTCTAGCTATTTGGAGGAACCAATAAATATAATAACCAGATATTTTTGAACATGAAGCCACTTCTTGTGTGTACAACAGGTTCCAGTTACAAAGAATTAAGTATTATGTGCAGAATACTTAATCCAAAAATGTGTAGGAGGTTTATTTATGGAAGCAGCATATTGAAAGTCGTACATGTGTAAAAAAAAATCTACAAAATAATGAGTGACCACATATAAAGTAACTAGCTGAAAAAAATGTTTTGTCATAATACATTGACTGTATTAACCTAAGATTTGCTTCTTCCAACAGATTAACACCAGATTCACTAAACACAACACAAATATTTCAATCCCAACATATTTAATGTGTTTCAGGGTGCAGCTTTCTTTTACAGTGAGACGTGACAATTCCAGCTGACTTGGTTTACACTTTTTCAGTGAGCACAGTGTGTGAATTGGATGGAAAGATGCTTACGTTATGTCTATACTAAACAAATGTGTTGCTCTTGTGTCTGCTGTATATTTTAGATTACCTAAGAATCAATAAACTGAAAAACACCACCTTATACATTTGTGGTACAGATTTTGATCAGGAATAAATAAGTGAACAATGACAGGATGTATTTCTGTAACTCTAGAAGTCCAAACCACAAATTAATAAGACATTGTACCTGTAACTGGTAGCAAATAGCACACAGTTTGTCTAAACAGAAAAGCACTCAAAGTCCATAAGTTTCCTAATCACAGTGCAGACACGTGAATTCATTCCTGATTTCTTTCTCTCCTGTGTTCCAGCAACAACCTTTGACCCTATTTCTGGATTAATACCCATGCTGTCTCTGATATAAAATCTAAATATTTCAGTATGTTTTATCTCCTTAAAATGTCATTACCTCATTTACACTGTAACTGATGACACCCATCTATGTAGCTGTTCTACATTTCATAGAGCCCTTCATTATCCTATCTGAACCTACTGATTTTAAACGTTATTCAGTTCTTATAGAACCTTGCTTCTACAGATTCACCTGCTGACACAGTGCAGAGAACTACACTTTCACAAATATGATATTAAATAAAAAATTATAAATATCTTGCATATGCTATGTTTTTTAACATAATGTGAAATTCTAACAGGCTTTGAATTTTTTTTAAAACTTATTTTTAATAGTTTTAAAATATCTTACAATGTCAGAGTGCTTTAATAAATTAGTTAATAAATTAATAAAATTACATTCATAAACAAACAACCTAGCAATTATAAAGATTACATTTAAAATAAAATATTTCTCCTTCTCAATCTTCTAGTTGTTAGGAGTTACTGGGACACTTCCTTGTCAGACCACCAGAGGGGGCACTTTCAGGTGTTTCATGATATCCTGCTTTGTCATTGTTGTTCACGTGTGTTTACATTTACATTTCTGGCACTTGGCAGACGCTCTTATCCAGAGCAACGAACAAATGTGTGTGGCACAATACAAATGTACAAATGTGTTGTGCCACGCCCTTCCTGTTGTTCTGCTTTCCCACTGTGTCACCTGTCTCCCATTTACCCTGATGTTCTGTCCTATATACACCTGTCTTGTAAACTCAGGAAACAAACTGTGGATGAAAAAAGAATATCTGACCAAAATGTTTTTTGTATAAACACAACTCCAAAACAAATACACAGTTGTTTCAGGAGCAGAGTTACAGAAAGAGCAGCTGGCATCAATGTCCTTTTTACATCTCAAGGAAATAAAGGATTTAACAGGATAATATTTATACAGCAATTTAAATCAAATTTCTCTCATCTTGTTAGATAAATAATACTTACAAGTCCAGATGTATTTCTGTGGTACATTATTGATAAACCATCTCAGTATGACATCAAATGAGGGCCAGTGACAGAGTAAAAAAAGTTAAAAAAAAAAAAAAAAAAGTGCTCTCAGTCTTTTATTGTGACGGCGACTGAGAAACTCAGTTTATTTGTTTTATTGGGTTGAATATCTGAAATAGCAGCAGCTGAGAAAGAAGACCCTCTCAAGAGCATAATCACACCTGAGGGAATGACATCAAACACAATGGAGAATTAGTTTGCAGATACAGGAACAGAAAAAGCAGTGTAACGGTGGCGACACCCAATTGAACATTTTAACTAAAACATTACTAGTTCGGGCACCAGACAGGGGTTAGCCTGTCAAAATAATTAGATAAGTACCCCGGATTGCCGTCAAACACCACCTATTACATACAACTTAATAATAGTAACCATAGATATGTAAAAAAAGAAATAAAAAACCGTTTAAGGTTTGCATATATTTTCTTTAAATAGGAAACTATACATCATACATTTGACCACAATTAAAGAAAAACACAAAACTAAACAAAACCATCAAACCCTCACAAAAACCATCAAAAACCCTCAAAAAAACACACACAATCTGAGGCGATCGCGAGGTTTCTGTATTCACAGCAGCAGTTTCGAGCCTCTGGTGCTCGATTAGTTACTGTTCCGAACCGAGGATCAAAAAAAAGGAAACACAAACGAGATTAGATCCAGACGGTCTCTTATTAAGGAAAACAAAGGGCTATGATGTGAAAGAGAAAATAAATAAAAAATACTCACATTAAGGGGAGTTGTTGCGATATGCGAGTGACGAGTGTGTGTGTGTGTGTGTGTGTGTGTGTGTCTGTGTGTGCGCGTGTGTGTGTGTGTGTGTGTCTGTGTGTGTGTGTGTGTGTGTGTGTGTGTGTGTGTGTGTGTGTGGCAAACCGTGGGCCATCCAGCCGGCAGCGTCGGCTTGGGAACTCGGGACAGAGTTTCACACAGCAGATCTGAAGTGGATCTTCCTCATGGAAAGAAGGCATCCAGGTAAAGGTACTTCCCATTCACTCCTGAGACAACACGCGACTTTGTGCTGGCTTTGTGGTCCTGCGCTCGGATATTGATCTCGGCGACCCTCCGGCTTTTACTCCAGCTGTACCCCTGCGTGAGTTTGTGCTCAGCTGATACTGGTGCAGCCACCACCCTGGACACTCGCGGCTTCTTCCTCTGATCCTCACTCAAACAAAAACCCACCATTTTGTTCCTAGACCGCTGTATATATCACTATCTCACTTCCTTCCCCAAATTAAATTCCCGTTCCTATTCGCTGGCCGTCATGACGTTTAGTTGTTTCACTAAACTTCTCAATCACCTGGTAAGGTCCTTTCCATCTTGGGGCTAGTTTGGTACTAAAAAGTGGTGAAGTGCACTTGACTGGGAAAATTTCTTACCCACACACAGTCTTCCTATTTAATACAATTTCTCTTCTCTTTTTGTTGTAGCTTCTCAGTTGTCTCTCTGCAGCTTTTCTGCAACACCCTTTTGCTCTCGACTGCAGCTGAGATAACTGTTTAACAAGGCCATAAGAGGGTGTATCAGGAAGAAGATTCTGGCCATGCAGTACCTTGTCTATTGGTCCTTGTAATTTTCTTCCCAGGTGTAGTTCAGCTGGAGACATTCCAATTGTTTCCTGTACAGCTGAGTTGATGGCAAACCTTAGCTCAGGAAGATACTGGTCCCATTTTTGGTGGTTATCCTCAACATATGGTGCAATCATTTGTTTTAAGGTACGGTTCACCCGTTCTGTCATGTTGGTTTGAGGATATGCTGTTGTGGTTTTTTTGATTTATCCTCCATTTTACAGATCTCTTTGCATACAGCTGAAACAAACTGTGTACCTTGGTCAGACAGAATGCAGTTAGAGGCAGTTAGAGAATTTCCTTCCTGAGGAGAGATGCGACAGTCTGTGCAGTGGCATTCCGCATGGGGAACAACTCAACCCACTGTGAAAAGTAATCTACAAAGACTAAAAGATATTGGTGTTGGTGAGTGCTGCGGGGCAGGGGTCCCGTGATGTCTACTCCTAGCATTTCACTTGGTCGTGAGGTAGTAACTTGTTGGAGTTTTCCCGCAGGCTTTTGGTTTTCACCTTTTACAGTCTGGCATTTCACACATCTCTTGACGTGTTGCTTCACGTCTGTCCACATTCCTGGCCAGAAAGCAACATGATGCAGCCTTTTGAAAGTTTAGAAAATTCCTACATGACCACTCAAAGGATGTGAATGATAATGTTGTAGGTTGGTTGGGATCACACTTCTGGGAATATACACTCAAAAATGTACTTGGCCACTGGGTAGGTGAGTCTTGTGAAACAATTTATCTTCAATTACATCAAATTGCATTTTAAGAAGGTTATCGTCATTGGCCAGTTCTTGAAATATTTGTGCAATTTCTGCATCTTTGTGTTGTTCCTTCCAGATGACAGCATCAGTGACTGGAAACTCTGGATCTTCTTTCTGGGTGGAATAAAGATGGCATTCAGGTCTGGAGTGCATGTGGGAAAGGGCATCAGGTGCCAGGTTAAGTTTTCCTTTGCGGTATTCCACGACAAAATCAAATCTCTGTAGGCGGAGAGCCCATCAAATCAGTCGGCTGGTAGTCTTAGTGGAATTCATCACCCACTGTAAAGCTGAATGATCAGTAACAATGGTAAATAGTTTGGGTTCAAGATAATGTTGCCATTTTTCTAGTGCCCACACTACTGCCAAACATTCTTTCTCTGTCACGGAATAGTTTACCTCTGCTTTGTTCAATGTCCTACTCCCATAGGCGATTACCTCCTCCAGGCCGCTGTTTTTCCTTTGGGCCAAAACTGCACCAAGTCCAGTGTCGCTGGCATCAGTATAGACCACAAATGGTTGTTGCAGATCAGGATGACCTAATATGGGAGATGAAATTAGACAGGCTTTCAACTGATCAAAAGCTTCCTGACATTGCTGTGTCCACTGAAATGGGCAACCCTTTTTCTTCAGTGCATTGATAGGTTCAGCGACCTGAGAGAAGTTGGGCACAAATCTGTGGTACCATCCTGAAAGTCCTAGAAAGGTTCTTTCAGGTTGGCAGGCACAGGGTAAGAACGTATAGCTTCCACTTTACTTGGGTCTGCTGTAATGCCTTTGATGTTCACCACATGACCAAGGAATGTCAGTTCCTCCAGACAGAATTTGCTCTTTTTCAGGTTGATGGTTAAACCAGCAGTTTGCAATCTAGAAAGGACAATTTGGAGATCCTGGAGATGCTGGTTCAGAGATGGGGAGTATACAATGATATCAATGTACACAAAACATATTTTCCCTCTCAATTCTCCAAGAATAGTTTCCATCAACCTCTGAAATGTTGCTGGGGCATTTTTCAGTCCAAAAGGCATCACATTAAACTGAAGGCGGTCTTAGATTTGCTCTCCAGGTGGTCCATCATCACCTGCCAGTAACCACTGTTCAGGTCAATAGTGGAAAAGATAACTGCTCCTGAGAGAGACTCAAAAGCTCAGTGATGTTAGGTAGATGATAAGCATCTCTCTCAGTGATGGCATTTACCTTACGGTAATCAACACAGAACCTCAAACTCCCATCCTTCTTCAGGACTAACACCACCGTTGAGGCCCAAGCAGAGTAAGACGGTTCCACTATGCTATTTTCCAGCATTTCTTTAAGTTGTTCCTTTACAACCGCTTGTTTCTCAGGGGTTAGTCAATATGGTTGTTGCTTTATGGGAACTGGGTGAGTGGTGTAAATACAATGTTGAAGAACAGTCGTCCTTCCAAGCTTCATGAACAGCCATCTCTATCAAGGTTTGGTCATCCAGATAGGTTAATGGTGGTGATGGTGTGAATTGAAATGGAGGAATAGAGCTGAATACTGAAAGTGTTTTGTTTGAATGTGGAGTTTGGGAATTCTTTTCCAAATGTGGGGATCTTCCAACAGGAACGCTGGCATATCCTGGTTGAAAAGGATAGTCTTCCTAGGGGTTTGCCTTGAAGGAATATTTCTGGTCAGCTACATTAATCTGCAGACCACTGGAATAAATGAAGTCCAGGCCTAAGACAACAGAATAAACCAGGGCCTTGGAGGTGAGAATGGCAGCATGAGTAGGAAAGGTTTTGTGGTGAAGTGTGATCAGAACATTTGTCCATCCTAAAGGCACTTCGGCCTCTCCATTCACCAAATGAAGTGGACCAAGGCTCCAGGGATGAAGGCTGGTAGGGGGTTCCAGTTCCTTCCAGAGACTCTCATGGAGAAGGGTATAACTTGCTCCCGTATCCAAGATAGCTTTTCCTCTCCAATCTCCAATATGAACGGGTACGACCAACTGTTGAGGTATGGAAACAAACTTATTAGTGGCAGACTTATTGGATGACTTTGTAGGAAGTGAAACTGACAGGGCATTACTGGATGGTGATACTCCATGCTTCTGTGGCTGGAAGGAACGTTTATTTCCTGCAGATGGATGCTGACTGGATGACTGGGTCACCGCAGGGAGGAATAGAGTGGACAGTTACCTGGTGGATGCTATCCTTTACATCTCCAGCACTGGACTGGTGGCCTTTCAACAGCTCGATTGACGGTAGGGCTCTGTGGTTGAGTCATCCGTCCTTCATAGTGTAACTGCTGAACATAATCTTTCTCCAGCTGAAAGCCTAGTTTCACCATCTCATCCACTGTATTTACTCTGCCACGAAATTGGCTGGCTAGGTAAGGCTTGATGTTTTTGAGAATCACTTTTACTAGCTTACTATCCATTAGGGAGGGCTTCCACCGTTTACACAGGGCTCTGTATGAGAAAGCAAAGTCTCTGATTGATTCCTTTTCTGCCTGTGTTCTAGTTCGGACCCTCTCCGCCAGCTCATCTTCATAGTCCTCAGAGAGGAAGGCTGAGAGGAAAGCAGTTTCAAACTCGTTCCAGGTAGTAACAGAAGATCGAACAACTTCCCACCAATCACGTGCCGTGCCATATAGGACAGTGAGGAAGGTAGCCAAGAGGTCAGCATCAGTCAGGGAATGTAAGGCCAAAAAGTCCTGACAGCGAGCTAGATATAACAGTGGATCAGTATCATCTCAAGGTCTTCCAAATGTTGGAAAAGTTAGTTTCAAATGATCACTTTTGACAGCAAGCGGTGGAAGTGTCAATGGAGCAGTCACTGAAGGAGCAGATGAAAGACTGGTTCCGGGTGCCGATACTGGTGAGGTCTTTGAAAGGTCTGCCACTTGCTTTTCATGTGTTTTGAAATATTTCCTCATTTCCAAATGAAGATCTTTTAGGTGGTCTCTGATGACATCTAGTTGAGTGCTACAGTGCTGAATCTTGTTGGAAAGGTTTTCATGAATCTTCCCACATTCTTGTGTAGCTCGAATATCCTTTTGTATTTCCACCTAAACCTGTTCGACCATGAAGGTAATTTCACTTCTCTGGACTTCTTCTGCCACCATCACCTTCAGGGCTTTTGTCAGTTGATCTATGCTTTCTCCCTCATCTCGTCTCCATGCAGTTACCATATCCAAGATTTGCTGATGGTTGTATTCCACCTTTGCAGCCAGAATTGCAAGCTTTTCCTCATGTAAAGAAATGGATTTTACAGATTCTTAGGTAAGTTCTTTCACAGCTTTTTCTTGCTGTTTTATGCAGTCAATTAACTGATCCCAGTTTCCTTGAACATGGGTGGTGAGCTGATGGATTTCCCTTCCTGGAGTAGGGAGGTAGCCAGGGAGTTCATGCTGCATTGGTGAGGAGGGAGGTGAATCTCCAGCGGATGCACTGGTACACAGTTGCATCGGGTCAGGCTCACATGAAGGACTGCCATCTGGAGCTGTGGTGGAAAAATGCACTTGGGACCTGGGGTGGGGTGCAACGTGTGTGGGTGTAGAGTGATAGCTGGGAACCTGAATAGGTGGAAGAAATTGTCCTTGTTGCACGGGTGGCCAAAGAGGAGTGTCTATGTCTGGGAGATCAATTTCCACAGAAGTTGAAGAGGAAAGGGGAGTAGTGGCCATGTTCGTATTGTGTTCGTAAATGTGTGGGCAATATGAAATGTTGGGCAAATAAAATCAAAAAAGAAATACTGGAATGTATGGGTTTTTTTGGGGGCAACAGGGCAAGATTTATAAGATTGTAAACAACATGTTCAAAATTTACAAGAGGTTTAAAGTTTTTCCCCCAACACAGAGGTTCAAAACACCACACAGTTTAACCCAGTAAACATATTAAACATTAAACCCAGTAAACACATTAAACTCAGTAAACACAGTAATTCAAGTTCAAGTCTTTCAGTTCATGCACTTTTTTTTTTTTAGTTCAAGTCCCTGTTCGGGCGCCACTTCTGTAACGGTGGCGACACCCAATTGAACATTTTAACTAAAACATTACTAGTTCGGGTGCCAGACAGGGGTTAGCCTGTCAAAATAATTAGATAAGTACCCCAGATTGCCGTCAAACACTACCTATTACATACAACTTAATAATAGTAACCATAGATACACTATATTGCCAAAAGTATTCGCTCACCCATCCAAATAATCAGAATCAGGTGTTCCAATCACTTCCATGGCCACAGGTGTATAAAATCAAGCACCTAGGCAGGCAGACTGTTTTTACAAACATTTGTGAAAGAATGGGTCGCTCTCAGGAGCTCAGTGAATTCCAGCGTGGAACTGTGATAGGATGCCACCTGTGCAACAAATCCAGTCGTGAAATTTCCTCGCTCCTAAATATTCCACAGTCAACTGTCAGCTGTATTATAAGAACGTGGAAGTGTTTGGGAAAGACAGCAACTCAGCCACGAAGTGGTAGGCCACGTAAACTGACGGAGCGGGGTCAGCGGATGCTGAGGCGCATAGTGCGAAGAGGTCGCCAACTTTCTGCAGAGTCAATCGCTACAGACCTCCAAACTTCATGTGGCCTTCAGATTAGGTCAAGAACAGTGCGCAGAGAGCTTCATGGAATGGGTTTCCATGGCCTAGCAGCTGCATCCAAACCATACATCACCAAGTGCAATGCAAAGCGTCGGATGCAGTGGTGTAAAGCACGCTCTCCACTTGGTACCAGTTTTTCATTTTGTTATTCTGCTGTACTGTGGTGGCCACTCCTTGAGGCCTACTTATTATTTCAAGTCCTGAAGACATATATCAGAAAGTACAATGCAAAGTGTTGGATGCAGTGGTGTTAAGCCACCATTGGACTCTAGAGCAGTGGAGACGCGTTCTCTGGAGTGACGAATCGCGCTTCTCCATCTGGCAATCTGATGGACGAGTCTGGGTTTGGCGGTTGCCAGGAGTACGGTACTTGTCTGACTGCATTGTGCCAAGTGTAAAGTTTGGTGGAGGGGGGATTATGGTGTGGGGTTGTTTTTCAGGAGCTGGGCTTGGCCTCTTAGTTCCAGTGAAAGGAACTCTGAATGCTTCAGCATACCAAGACAGTTTGGACAATTCCATGCTCCCAACTTTGTGGGAACAGTTTGGAGCTGGCCCCTTCCTCTTCCAACATGACTGTGCACCAGTGCACAAAGCAAGGTCCATAAAGACATGGATGATAGAGTCTGGTGTGGATGAACTTGACTGGCCTGCACAGAGTCCTGACCTCAACCCGATAGAACACCCTTGGGATGAATTAGAGCGGAGACTGAGAGCCAGGCCATCTCATCCAACATCAGTGTGTGACCTCACAAATGCGCTTCTGGAAGAATGGTCAAAAATTCCCATGAACACACTCCTAAACTTTGTGGACAGCCTTCCCAGAAGAGTTGAAGGTGTTATAGCTGCAAAGGGCGGACCGACGTCATATTGAACCCTATGGATTAGGAATGGGATGTCGCTTAAGTTCATATGCGAGTCAAGGCAGGTGAGCGAATACTTTTGGCAATATAGTGTAAGTCAAATCAGTTCTATGTGGAGTTCTGGTTGAGAGACCGTATAGCCTGCAGGAAGAAGCTTCTCCTCAGTCTCTCTGTGTTGGCCTTCGGGGAGCGGAAGCGCTTTCCTAACCTCAACAGAGAGAACGGTCCATTGTTGGGGTGGCTGAGGTCCTTCACGATCTTCCTGGCTTTGGTCCAGCACCGCTTGTTGTAGAATTAGTGCAGGTCAAGGAGCTTGGTACGGATGATGCGCTCAGCTGATCGCACCACCCTCTGAAGAGCTTGTCTGTCCTGCATTGCGCTGTTCCCAAACCAGGTTGCGATGTTTCCCATCAGGATGCTCTCTATTGTGCAGGAGTAAAAGTTCCTAAGCACCTAAGAGGGCAGTCTAAAGTCTCTCAAGCATCTGAGGTGGTAGAGACGCTGCCGAGCCTTTTTCACCACTGTGTTGATGTGACAGGACCATGACAGGTCCTGCGTGATATGAACACCGAGGTATCTGAAGCTGTCCACTCTCTCCACTGGGCTCTCGTTGATCACAGGGTTCTGGTAGCTCCTCTCCTGCTTTTTGCTGAAGTCCACTATCAGCTCGTCGACGTTAAAGAGGAGGTTGTTCCTCTGGCACCAGTTCTCCAGATTCCTAGTCTCCTCCAGGTAGGCTGTCTCATTGTTACAGGGCTACAGGGCGATAGTTGTTGAGGGATTTCTTCGGGACAGGAACAATGATGGACTCTTTAAAGCATGTGGGGATTACCGACTGGGTTAAGGAGAGGTTGAATATGTCTGTGAACACAGGTGCTAGCTGGTCAGCGCAGGCTCTGTGGATTCGACCTGAGATTCCATCTGGTCCTACTGCTTTCCTGGTGTTCACTCTCCTGAAGGCTCTCCTCACGTCATGCTCAGAGATGATGAACATGTTTCCGGTGTTGGCATTCTCTTCCTGTCGGCAGCCATTAGCATTAGCTTTAGCATTAGCATCGTTAGCTGGAGCCTCGAAGCAAGCATAGAAGATGTTCAGCTCATCTGTATGATAAAATCAAATGAGTCATTTGAAGAAAGTGTTGTTCAGAGAGACTCATTTAAAGGGAGTCATTTCAGTGTGTCTCATATCATTTCATATATAGGTTAGATTTTTATTCTCTATTCACTTTTTACATTTTGTTTGTATTTTTCTGAGTTCTCATATGCTGATGATTTAAAATGCCACATAACATTTTTTATAACGTGTCCTTTAATTAGTGAACAAACTCAAAAATGATCAGTTGTGTTTGCAGAAATGCAAGAGGAAATGCATTTAAAGTGATTTATTCAGGTTTTCTCCTCAATTTCATTGTACATTTTAAAAGAAATCACTGAAATATGCAATAGAAAATCATTTGTTCAGTTTTATATAAAAATCTATCATTTGTTTTAAAATGTTATACTTGCTGTTACATAATATAAAAAACAGCATTTTAAAATAAATTATGGCTTATATTTATGAAATTAAATGAAAAATAATGTTCATTTAATGAATTTCTGTAGACTTTGCTATAAATCATATGGCATTGCTCTCATGGTGAGAAAAGTGACTGACTGAATGGATAAAAAGTGTCTCAAGCAATAAGGAAAAAGTTTTACTGTAATACACGTTTATTCCTGAGATTGGTGGGACTTTTATACTGTCCCCTTCAAACAGCAAGACCAATTCTATTATTTCTGCTACACTCCATTATTTATGAAATCTTAGGTCTGAAATCAAAAGACGATAGATCAGAATTTCATTTCCTGATATTTACATCTGGATGTGTTCAACAACTCAGAACATGGCACCTTTGGTATCAGAGCACCCAATTTTTATGTGGCCACAAGTATTGGAACAGCCACTCTTACAGGACATGGATGTAGGCAGGAAGCCTGGAGTTGTCCCTCCACTGTATGCAGGGTTGGTGTATCTCTAAAGCATGTGACTTTCTTACCCTTCTGCCAGTAAGAATGTGGCCTTCCTGTAAATCCATGCGAGTTCAGTTCAGTTGGACATCCCGTATGGGCTGGTGAGGATCTCAGTGACTCAAACACAAGTGTGTGCTCCAAAGCTGGAGTCTTGAGGGAGTACAGTCAC